>NW_024080940.1:878456-950537 GCF_003009895.1 Hyaena hyaena
TCCCTCCCCGCAGGTCCCGAACGGCCGGAACCTCCCCGCCTCCCCGCCCCGCAGGTCCCGAACCGCCGGACCCCCCCTCCCCGCCGCGCAGGTCCCGGCCGGAGCGCGGGGCCGGGTCACCTGACTCGCGGAATTTGGGGCCGCGCGGGGTGGAAGGGGAGGGGAGAGGCGAGCACCTCCCTTCTCGCTCCGGCTGGATCCAGGTCGGCGGGGGCCGGCGCCGGGCGGCCACGTGGTGGTGCTGCGGCTGCCCCCGCCCCGCCGGCCCAGCCCGGGAGCCGCGGCGCCCACTGACCCCCGCAGCGGGGGAGGAGGAGGGACCGCGGCGCAGGAAGCCGCGCAGGAAGCAAGCCCGGCGGCCGCGCTTTCCTGGGGAAGCGGCGGGCGGAGCGGCGCAGCCAGCGCGGGCCGGGAGCTGCCGCCGCCGCCGCCTGGATGGGGTGAGTGCGCCGCGCCGCGGGTCGGGAGGCTCTGCCCGGAGCGGGGAGCCGGCTCGCCGCCCGCCTTTGTGTCTGGGGCTCCGGCGAGGAACGGCGCGCCCGGTGGAGCGGCTGAGCGCGGGGGCAGTGAGGGTCCCGCCACGGCTCCCCGGCCCGCCGCCGGCGCCCACTGTCTGCAGAGGGAGGACGACCCGGCCAAGTTGGGAGCGGGCTTTGCTCCTGCCCGTCCCCCACCGCCCCTCGCGGGCCGGCGGCGAGGCGCGGGCGGGAATGAATGGCCAGCCCTGCAGGGCGTCCTGGGGGGCGGCGAGGCGGCGCCGGGTCCCACCTGCCTGGTGGCCCCGCGCCCCCCCACCCCCCCCAGGTCCTCGCTTCTGGGCTTGACCAGGCTCCACGCTGAACTTGGAGGAGCCGGGGGGAAGGTGCAAGCGGGAGATTCTGGAAGGCTCCGGCGACCGAGGGTCCGCTATTGTTCCTTTTCTGACTCGGGGAGCCCGTGGGCTGGCCCGGGGGTGCGGGCGAAGCTGCAGCGGGCCTGCTCGAGCCCGTCGCACCCCGTGTCCTTTTCCCCGCCACGGCTGCTAGGAGGGCCGGGAGGCGCGGTGCTGGAGTTCGGGCGAGGGGCGCCCGCCCGCCGTCCGTCCCCACCTCAGCCCAGGTGGGTGGGCACCCAACTCTAACCCGCCTTCCCTCCGCTGCGGCCGTGGACAGGTTTGTGTCCGCGCTTTAGTTCTGCCAGGTTTGGTGCTGCCTCCTGGTTCACGCTCTCCTTTGCGTGTGGATCTCTCACTCCGCGTTTGTGGAGGAGCGGGGCAGGATCCCGGGGGGGGGGGGGATGCGGGGGGGGTAGCAGACCGGACGGATGGAGCCCAGTGTGAAGTGGAGGAGTTACAAGTGGTCTCCCAGGGGCTGGCGCCTGGGCTGTACGTCCAGGCTTGCGCTTGTCCAGGGACCCCAGATCAGCGCACCTTTATTCCCAGTGGTCCAGGCATATCTGGGGCTCAAGGCCGCCCACCAAGACCAGCGGCTTCCCCCGTGGCCGCAGGCTCCCAGGTGACTCGGCTGCGTCTCCGGTTTCCTTCCGCGAGAGACTACTAAGCTGGCTGGGATGCGGACGTTACGAGTTCTTTCGAGAATGTGGTCTCAAGACTCTCAGGGCTGGGAGGGGGAGGACCTGGTCTGTCCATCAGTAGGACGCAGCAGATGCTCCTCTGAGAGACGACAGCCTCACCTTGTGGTTTGAACAAAGTTGGAGAAAGGCGAGTGCATCCTAGCGAGTCTGGCTTTTGAGTGCTCTGGCCCCCACCTGTTCACAGGTGTGGCTGGGAGTTTTCTTACTGATGGGTGCAATCTGATCATCTTTTCTTATGATGCCTACCCAGTGTCTTTTTTTTTTTTACCCTCCATTGGGCTTTTGTAAGATAGACTTTGTTGTGAGAAAATGTATCCAGTTCTTAGAATTTTCAGCCAGCGCTCGCGTAACTTGGATTGGGAGAGGTGGTCCCTTGCTGGGAGATCCCAGGTTCGTTCTTCTCCATTCATTGAGATGCTTCATTAATTAATTAATTCATTATTGTATCCTTTACACGCTTTAGACTTGTTCTATAACTCTTTGGGGGAGGTGGTTGTAACCCTATTGTGAAAAATCTTAATTACTCTGTGAAAAATAGAAAGAGTGGTTCTTGGACCACGGGGACCAAATAGGGGCATGACTGTGTCCCTGACATTGAAGCACCGTCTCCAGCCACCATTTCCCAAATTATCATTGAGGCAGGCACACTTAGTGTCACTCACATTTTAAAGGTGAAGAAACTGAGGTTTGGAGGTTAAGGAAACTTGGCTTGCAGTTAATGGACTATGATGGAGGAGCTTTGTCTCTCTTCCTTTTTCCCTTCAATATAAAAGTAAGTATGAAATATTTCACACATGGGGCACCTGGGTGGCTCAGTCGGTTAAGCGTCCGACTTCGGCTCAGGTCATAATCTCACGGTTTGTGGGTTTGAGCCCCGCGTCGGGCTCTGTGCTGACAGCCAGCTCAGAGCCTGGAGCCTGCTTCAGGTTCTGTCTCCCTCTCTCTCTCTGACCCTCCCCTGCTCACGCTGTCTCTCTCTCTCTCAGAAGTAAATAAAATATTAAAAATTAAAAAATATATTTCACACATAAGACAATGGACACTACTACTTATGTTTAAAAGTTGCTAACATTGCCATTATTCGTTTCATATCTCTGCCAGTAAAACTGCAACTGAAGTGTTTTATCCATTCTTCCTTCTCTTCCTCCATTCTCAGATGACCACTAAAGCTAAGTTAGTATACGTAGTTTCCAAACATGTTTTGGTACTTCTGTTTATTATATGTCCACAAGCAATACCAATGAGCCTGTGCATTTAATATTTTACATAAATGGCATAATTCTATATATGCACTTCCTGCATTTTTAAATTTGTCGTCATGTTTTGAGGTACATGTAGCTCTTATTTACTTTAGCTGCTACAGAGAATTTCAGAGTAGAAATAAATCGTAGTACACTCATTTCCTTGCAAAGAGAAAATTAGAATGTTTCCAGTTTTTTGCTATTACACTTTTGCGACTAAGGGCAGTTGATTTGTCCCCCCCCCCCTTTTTTTTTTTTTAAAGTAAAACAGTGCCATCCTGTTCTGTTCTGCACCTATCCCGTGAATTGCTGGGAGCTAGGGTCTAGGTAATGCTGCATTTAATATTTCATTCCTCAACAAAAATGTAGGGTATACATAGGGTCTCTCTTGTTTGTTGAATGGGAAAAAAAGTGAATTTGATCCATTTTCAGCTCTAAAATTAGGTGGATTATTCTGTTTTTATAATTTTTTAATTTTTTGAGGAGGAAAAGAGCCTCATAATTACAAGGTTGAAGCCTGAGACTGACTGTGGTGCTGAGTTTGGGATACTTGTTCCAAAGGCTTTTCTCAGGCGTTACTAGCAATGTAACCTTGGATTACCCACTCAGCCTTCTCTTCCTCCTTTCTTCAGACTTGGTAAGATTAAGTAGTTTTAGTAAGCATTTATGAAGGCATGTTCTTGCTCCAAGAGTTTATGAAAATGTGTTGACATTTTGCCCCAAATTGTAACCCCTTAATCTGGAAGCAATTTAAGGCATTTAAACACTTTGGCTTCCTCATTATCCCTTCAAATTGCCAGGCGCATTCCTGCCTCAGCCCTCATGTTCGCTGTCCCACTGTCTGGACCACTCTTCTAGATCCTCTCCGTGGCTGTGCCCCTCAGTACCCCAGGTCTTCACTTAGGTGTCTGTCACATCAGCTACCCGTCAGCTCCCAGCATGCCCTGCCCCTCTTCTCTGGTTTTTTCTCCATGGCACTTAACACCTTCTAGCTCCCCATGTATTTTGATATATATTAGTCTCATTAGTAGAATGTAAGCTCTACAAAGGCACAGATTTTGTGTCTTTTGTTCCCACTGTATCCTTGGTGCCTAGAGCAGTGTTGAAAACAGTAGGTACTCAGATGTTTGAATGGATGGATCTAATGCTCTTTGTGCATTTTTCTACTTAAAATTTCTTTTAGTACATTGTGGATATCCTTAATGGTGCTGGTGGTTCCACAGCTGTAACTGAGTCCCCAACGGTGTCCTAGGATAAAAAAAAAAAAAA
Organism: Hyaena hyaena; assembly: GCF_003009895.1. Classification (NCBI taxonomy): domain Eukaryota; kingdom Metazoa; phylum Chordata; class Mammalia; order Carnivora; family Hyaenidae; genus Hyaena; species Hyaena hyaena. The sequence continues at coordinate 882,539 of NW_024080940.1, forward strand.
TCGGTCTTATAAATTACTCTATTGAAATATGTGTGCTTTATCCTACAAAGTATTTGTCTTCCTATTTTGTTTGTGGCAACATTTGCCTAAAACCTGAATTTGAAGAAAATATAAGTAATCTCTGGAAGCACACCCATCATTCCTTTTCTTGATAACCTAGCTTTCCAACATTTTAAATGTGGAAGACTGACGCTTCTATCCACATAGCATCTGTACAGACAGCCCAGCAATGGTCTTAATGCCAACTGCACTGAATTTCTAACAATAGAAAGTGCTTTTCTCTGAGTTGTTTGCAGAGGGTATATACTTATTGCCAACTATACATTCATGGTGAATTTTTGTTGGGGAGATGCTTTAATCTGAAGATCTGAAAGCAACCAAGTAGATAGTAAGGGACCTAGAAATACTTTAAGGATTTTATGATGTGACATTTTAAATTAATGTTACTAGAAATATTCACTGTTCAGTGTTGTGTGTTATTTAGCTAGAAACCAACTGAATTTTCTCTACCTTGCTTGATGAATATAGGAGTTAACAAAACAAAACTAAATATATCAAAGGCCTCTTGGGTATATTTTAAGTGGGTGATAGAGAAAAGGAGTCTAGGTTTTCTTTTCCTGTTAATTATATGGGTATATGATACTGATGGTATCCTTTATAAAAAATCACTAGCGTATGGAAGTATAACCACTGTGTCCTCTGTAATTAAATGGTATTAAAAGAAATCAGTTTATTATGGACCCAGACAGGGTTCACTTCAAGCTGAAAACTGTAAGCATACAATTATTTGATTATTCTCAAGATGCTACATGATTTAGAAATTTCTTCTTTTTGGGTTACTACCCATGAGCTGAAAAGTGTAGGTGGTTTAATGAGAGAGAAGGATTGTTAATCAACCATCAACTTCCCAACTCCACCCATCTGCAGTGAACAAAAAACTAGTCTTCAACATCAGACTCACGGATGGGTATCAGTAAATTTAGTCAGCATTTTAAGAAGTAGCTTTGTAGATGTAACCATGTATTTCAAAACAAATTCTTTTGTTTGAAGGAAGGAGTCTGCCACATTCTTCAATTTTATATTCCATGTATCTGGTGGCGTATCTGTCACATAGTAGGTGATTAACGTTTATTGAATTACACACAAGCACACACACAGGTGATAAAGCCTTTCGTGGATGTCATCGGATATTTAGCTCTCCTACTCTAGAATTTAATCAAAAGATGGGGAAGAGGAGTGGAGATAGCAAAATTCAGGTTGAGGTTCAGAAGATGCAGGTCTCTCTTCTCCCCTGTATTCAAGAAACATGTCCACCATTCAGAAAAGTCTGTGCATTGTGTTTTGACTGCTATTCCAGTGGGTTATGTGTGGCGGGTCACCTCCTCTAACCTTACCTGCTGTCTAGTTCAATTTCTTCTGTAGTGAATGGTGTTCACTGGATATACATTGTCTTGCTATGTAAATACCATGACCATTGGTCATCATAGAATCTGATTGTGACAAAAGTTGGTTATAGTCCAAGAAGTTTACTTGTACAGTAGGAGAAGCTATACTCTTTTTCTTTTCTCCTTAAATTGATACTTGCTGAACACCAAAGTTTATCATAAAGTAAACTGACATAAACAATTCATCCTCTACTGTATCAATTTCCCTCACAATCATTCTATTACTTTTTTATACTGCAACTCAACTTTTCTTATCCCTGTTAGGCATGGCGATTGGTAAGAACAAGATTGGTCTTCTCTTTGCTTTTTTCTTTGATTTCCAGAAGGGTTTGGTTAGGTTAATCCAGCATGTTTTTTTCTTCTTCTTCTTCTTTCTTTTTTTTTTTTTTTTAGATAATCCCTGCTTTTTTTTTTTTTTAAGTTTATTTATTTTGAGAGCACAGAGGAGCGGCAGGGAGAGAGGGAGAGGAAGAGAGAATCCCAAGCAGGCTCAGTGGGCATGTGGAGCCCTGTGATGCAGGGCTTGAACTTGGGGAACTGTGAGTCATGACCTGAGCCGAAATCAAGAGTGTGACACTTAACTGACTGAGACACCTAGGTGCCCCTTTTTCTTTTTAAAGTGCTAAGTGACTACAGAACAGCCACAGCAACATCTGTGAGACTCTGTTCACTGCATCTGTCCAGTTCTTTTTGTTGGCGGCAGTGATGGAAACTCAGACAGAAAAAGGAACTCTGGCAGAGTGCGCTGTGAGGAATATAAGGCCGAACAGCTTCCCTTTGCTCTAGGGCAGCACAGAGTGAAGTGTTTTCCACCAAGAGGAGTCCATTTTGCAAACCAGGAAAGGCCACTTAGCAGTGATTTCTAAGTGTTTTGAATCACAGATGGACATTTGCAAATCTGATGCCATTTTTTGCAGGGAGAGGTTTTGGACCATTTTTCCTAGGGAGAGGTTCACTTGTATACAGGGATGCTGTATGTTCATAATCTTTGTCAGTTTCAAGAGCACGGAACTCTCTGTGTTAAGTCCATTTTTGAACCTCTTTGGACTCCCCAGATTAAAAGCCCAAGATCTAGGGGCCTCTGGGTGGCTCAGTTGATTAAGCATTGGACTTTGGCTCAGGTCACGATCTTATGGTTGTGAGTTCGAGCCCCACATCGGGCTCTGTGCTGACCAGGCAGAGCCTCCTTGGGATTCTCTCGCTCTTCCTCTCTCTCTGCTCCTTCCCCACTTGTGCTTTCTCCTCCCTCTCTCAAAATAAATAAGTAAACTTAAAAGCCTGAGATCTATTGAAAGTACCTAGAAAACCATTATCGAATTTTTGCTGTTTACCTTTAACAGCTACCTCTTCAGGATCAAGAGTAGAATGACAAGGGTTTATTCTGTATCGTGTGCCACTGTCTCCAGACCTGATAACCTGTCATACGTGAATGAAAAGAATTCTACCTTCAGTTGGAAAACCAGTCACTGGTTGCTATGCCAACCAGTTGACCTACCATTGACCGTTTTTAGGAACTGTTTGCACTGGATGCAATAAAATGCTACTCAGAAGTAATGAGTGCATCAGTAGTCTGACCATACACAGAGCTTTGATGGATTCTAAGGAGGGTCTTGAGGGTCTCACCCCATGGACAGCCTGTTCCTTGGTTTAGTGCTGGGTCTGGATGGTCGTCTGCTTTCCAGTGGCAGCAGCTTCCCTCCTGTGGCAGTATGGAACCAAGATGTCCCTGGGCCCCACCTAACCATGCTCCCCAGCTCACAGGATAAGTCTTTGCTCAGTCCAGTGGAGGAAATGTTCCCAACACACTGTCTATTCTGCACATCTTGGCCTCCCAGCCTGGTGGCGCTGCCTCCAGGAAACCCGAGGAAGACAGGGAGCTAACCCTCAGCTAGTTGCCTGTGCTCCCAGAGTCTTCCTTCTGTGGAGGTAGCAGACAGTGGGAAGAGGTCCTGCCATTGTTAGCCACACGCAGGGAGCTTGTTCTGTCACTGTTCACCTTAGGTGACATCCTCAGTCCCTTTAGTCAAAAATTGGGCCAAAGGGCATACATATCTGCCTGTTTCAGGGCAAGTGCTGCAGGCTCTATAAGTCAGTTTAATTGTATTGAGGTCCTTCTGTGCACCAGGCACTGTGCTCCTAGGCTGTGGCTTATGGAGGTCCAGGCTGGTCTTCGTCATTGTCGCATCTCCTGTGAGCCATCCGTGTTGATGGAATCACTGAGTGTTAGAAGATCCGTACATGAAGGATGATAACCTGCTTTCATGGAGCTTACAGTTTTAACGAGGTTAACACATCTGCTGTCCACTATAGTACAAGGCAGATTGTGGTTGGAATAATGTAGTGGGAGAATTCCTTTTATAGCTGGATTGAGAACTGGGGAAATGAAATGACCCCTTAGAAAGTGGCAGATTAATAGGCAGAGCCAGATGAACTTCCATTCTGGCTGCTCATAGCACAGGGCTTCTAAATGTTGTACTTTTGTCTCTGCGCCATAGACCGTGACCTTGGGAGTCCTATGTGGAGCTAATTCCTTGATGTCCATGAAGTAATTAGACTTGGTATAGACTTGGACTAGCTGGGTTGGAGACCAGTAGGGAATCCCAGGAGGCAGATGCCATTGAGCAGGGACGTGAAGGTCAGAAGGCACCAGAACTCAGTCCCTTCACGCGCTGCTGAGTAAGAATCACATGAACAAATATTTGTCGAGGCATTTCAGTGAGTTAACTTCTGCGCCGAGTCTCTTAATTGGACAGGACTGCTCATGTAACTTGACCATCTCCTTGTATGAAAGTTGACACGTTGGTGATCATTTTTCAAAAATGAAAGAGCACTAACTTGCCCTGGATGATTACGACCTGCAGTTACTTAACTGCTTGGCATAGTCTCTTCCCAGCCACCCAGAGGATGTGGGAACTTGGGAGCCAAAGGCTCATGAACAGTGGGTTGCTTTTTCTTTCTTTAGAAGGCAGCCAAAATTAAAATGCAAGCTAGGACCCAGACATAAACATGTGCTGGGGCCCTAGGAAGAATCGAAAGGGCCCTGAGGTCCTGGATCAGCCTTGTCGGGAGATCCTCACGCAGGACTGGGTGGTGATGAGTAGCCTGCCATTCTCTCCAGTCGAATTGTATTTCGTGGCCACCCCATCCACATTTACCGTGGGGGCAAGTTGCTTCGAATGCTCTTGGAGCCTTCTTAGATCTTTGTTTTTGTAAACTTAGATTGAGGAGGGGCATGTGGAGAGGAGGTGAAGCTATATCCTTTCTCTCTTCTGATTAAAAAACGTTTCACATTTCTTTCCTATGAGCTTTTTGTAAATTGGGGGAAAACTATTTAAAATACAGGCAGAGAAACTATGACCAGTCCTGTATGCCATTCAGGATTTCCTAGGGGATCTTTTAAGAAAAACCTCCTTCCTTCCACTATCCTTATCTACACACCCATTCAACAATCTTGACCAAAACCTCTGTAATTAGATTCTTTCTATGTTATACCACTTCATACCATGTCTGGCATGCCCTTTGTTTCCTTTTTCTATCATTTTCCTCCAGAGCCTCCAAAAGCCTAAAAGAGTTTTCCTCAAAATGACTTCTATCCCTGCCTGTCTCGGGGCCAATCTGTTGACGGCTGCATTACTGTTAGTGTCTTGTTTGGTGACAAGTTTGCTTTCTTCCTCTTCTTTTTTATTTATTTATTTAAAAAGATTGTTTTTTAATGTTTTTTATTTATTTCTGAGAGAGACAGCATGAGCAGGGGAGGGTCAAGAGAGAGAAGGGGAGACACAGAATCTGAAACAGCCTCCAGGCTCTGAGCTAGCTGTCAGCACACAGCTCAACACGGGGCTTGAACCCACGAACTGTGAGATCATGACCTGAGCCAAAGTCAGACGCTTAACCGACTGAGCCACCCAGGCACCCCTCTTCCTCTTCTTTAAAGCAACCCCTGGTTATTTTAAGCTCATACCCCTTGGAACAAAGTGCATTTTATTCTCCTTACATGGCAAGCAGTTGTTTATATCCAAGGTGGCAAAGGAAAACAGAAAGAGTGGCTCACCCTATCCTGGTGACATCTGCCTCAGGCTCAGATGGCAGCCTGCCAGTGGTCAGGGTGCCTCTGGGTTGTGGCTTCCAGAACAAATACCACCTGTCCTCTCTGCCCCATTCCTGTCTGGTTGGGCGATGTGTTTTAGGGTTCTACTTTGATTATAATATTGGTGCTTTTAAGTCTAAAGCGTTGCGATATTTCATTTTATATAGCTTAGCAAGAGCTGTTATACAGGATATTAGAATAACTTCTTAAGGAGCAGAAACATTCTAATCATAGAGAAGCATCTACGTATCCAGAAGCTCTGCTTTTCCAAATTGTTGCCAAAACATGGAAACCTCCACCCAAATCTGTAGTTTCCCAGCTTGGCTGAGTATAAAAATAGCCACATCACTGGTCTGTAATCAGCTTTACATTTTCACTGTTACTGACTTAATTTCTTTAGCAAAGCTATATGGAAAAGAAATTTATGACTGCTGAGTTCCTTAAACTTACTTGTCACACATTCGCTCTGCAAATGAAAGGACAGAAGTAAAAATGCTACCCTCCCCTGGAATGAGGCAGGGGTGTGTGAGTGAGGGCGAACGGCCAGAAGCATGCCTTTTTCAAGTTGGTCCATTCAAGCTTCTTAGAAGGAGCTCTGGTTGTGCCAGCAGCAGATGTGAGAACTGTTTCATCTTTAAAGGCATCTAAGTTTTTTTGTTTTTTGTTTTTTTTTCAAGTAGTGAAAAGGTTGGTCTGTTGGCCAGACTGGTTTTTTTGGGGTTTTTTACTTTTTTTTTTTTTGGTAATTATTATTGCTAGTGCTGTATTTAATATGCAGCCCAGTGACCTGTTTTGGGCCTGGAAGCTGGGTTTAAATTCAACCTCCTTCCTTTATAAACTGTGCCTCTTTGGCAAAAATCAACTTTCTAGGTGGCCATTTCCTAATCTGGAACCTGGCAATGATGACAACAGCATCTAATTCCAAAGTGGTATAAGCATTAAACGAGAAAATACTCGCTTATAATTAGTCAAAAGACACTTTTTTTGAAAAGTAAAATAAAATCTTGCAAGGTAATCATTTAAGTAAATGACTGCTATTGTGGCTGTTACTCTAATTGCTAATGTTAATCCTGTTCCTTATTAACCTACCTTTAAGTTTTTGTTTTAATGTTTATTTTTGAGAGAGAGCATGAGCAGAGGAGGGGCAGAGAGAGGGAGGAGACACAGAATCTGAAGCAGGCTGCAGGCTCTGAGCTGTCAGCACAGGGCTTGAACCCACGAACAGGGAGATCATCACCTGAGCTGAAGTCAGACGCTTAACCAACTGAGCCACCCAGGCACCCATTTATCACCTACCTTTAAAGAAGTGCTGGTAGACTGGGCACTATGGTTCTAACTCCGTTGTAATCCATAGCCACAGAGAGGGGCTGCTGCTTCTCTGTGTCTCCTTTAAAAAAATTTTTTTAATGTTTTATTTCTGAGAGAGAGAGAGAGACAGAGACAGAATGAGCAGGGGAGGGTCAGAGAGAGGGAGACACAGAACCTGAAGCAGGCTCTAGGCTCCAAGCTGTCAGCACAGAGTCCGACGCAGGGCTCGAACCCACGAACCGTGAGATCATGACCTGAGCTGAAGTCGGACGCTTAACTGACTGAGCCACCCAGGCGCCCCTCTGCTTTGTGTCTTCTGTGTGTTCGCAATGATTTTCCTTGTATTTCCTCCTTCCTTTAGTCCTGCTATTGTCAAACCACCAGGTGATGTGGACAACGTGAAGATATGTTTCCGTCTGTAGTGACCAGTCTTATTCCAAATTTGCATCAGCAAGTGGCTCAGTCTCTCCAGACAACTTTTGCTGTTTCGGTCCTAATCCAGGCACGGAGCTGTAACATTGCGGTTTACGTAAAGCGGAGGCCATGGCAATTAGAATGAGCTGATGAGGAAGTTAAATTCCCTATGGAAAGCTTTGGAAAATTGTCCAGCTCTAGCTAGAGAAAAACTCATTTTCTGGACCGTGTGGAACAGAGTACTAGTTGAGTGTGCGTAGAGGTCCGGCAGTCTGGAGTGAAGTGACATGGTTGGATCATCTTTCCTCCTCCTGTGTGTGGCAGAGTGAATCTATTAAATTACAGCGTTCTTTATCCTTAACTTGGACTATTGACCAGACCTGAGATGTACACATTTATGATATTAAGTGGACCTTAAGCGTGCCATTTTCTGCTTAATTTTATGCCTGCCTTCGTAGTAATAAGGTGCAGCTATTGCTAAACGAATGTACTTATCACAGTCTTTTGAAGGGAACATCTTCAATCCTCACTACCTAACAAATATAAGCAAGCCACAAATACAAAGCCACGTAGGTCATTTTCATTTTTCTAATCACAAGGGAAGCAAATGAAATTAATTGTAATATATTTTATTTGACCTGGTGTGTCCAGAATATTATCAATATGCACTGAATATAAAACTTATTAATGATATAGTTGACATTTGTTGTTTTACAGTGTTTGAAATCTGTTGTGTGTTTGCCACTTACAGGGCACACCCGTGTGCACTAGTCCCATTTCACATGCTCAGTGATTACGTGTGTTGGACAGCAGTGATCTAACAATATGTCATCTTGTGGATCCTGTGACCCTAGGACACCTGATACCTGGAATGCCTTTAGTAACACATTTCAGCTTCTCTCTGTCTTTACCCAGTTATTGGGGATTTTGCCCTTAGCTTTCAGCATTTCTTTAGAGATAAATGAAAAACTGATTGCATGTGGTGTAATGGGTACTGTGTGTTGGGTGTACAAATCTGTATCCCTGTGCTTTTGTGCAAGTGCATTGATCTACGTGGACCTTTATTATTTTTTTTCCTTTGTAGTCAGGCCAGGGGATGAGCCAATTTCTGCATCCCCTATATACTTGGCCCATAGTTGGGATTCAGGGCTAAGTATAAATAAAACCACATAGGTTTCTTATTTTTCTCCTTAAATTGCAAGTTCTTGCCTCACCGTGATATTTATACCCCATAAACCCCCCTGGCATCACATATGAGGCATGGTGGTTTGTGGATGTGTGGGCCGTAGGGGGAAAATGTTTCATCTTTGTTACTGTTGAAGGAAGTATTCCCATCTTTCACATTAATGCTGTTTGCTTCTTATCCCTAAACACAGAAAGTGGTTGGCAATTGAGAGATAGAAGGGCCAGGGTTTCACAGCCAGTTAATAGGAGTTTGTCTTCACCAGGCAGCTGGTTCTAGGGCCCCCATTTGGCACAGGCACCGAGCAGGCTGGGGCTTCTAACGGGAGAAGATTGGAGAGGCTTTTCCATGCGCACTGCCAGGGCAGGGGTGTGGCAAATCCAGGCTCGCCTGGCCCCAGGGGTGTGGTGCCTTGATTGAGCCCCCGTGTTAGGCTTCTCTTCCAGGTGTCTTGTTCAGAATAAATTAGGGTGATCGGCAGCATGTTTGCATATCCTGTCTTCAGCGATATTCAGGGATTAAGTGCCTGGAGGATTATCCTTGCGCCTTGAGGCCTCCTGGTCCAGCTGAGCCCCAGTACCGCACCCCCTCCCCCCTACCCCCCTGGACAGCTTCCCCCTTGTCTCCTCCTTTCCCCTTGTTCCCGCCTAGCCTCAGAGTTTTCCTTATTCCTCCTCAGCCCCTGCTCTGTGAGCAGCTTCCTGGTCTCCCTCCCCAGTCCCCCTCAGCTCTGTGCAGCCAAGTCCCCCGTGGAGCAGAGGAGGTCAGGTGCACCTCACTGGCAGCATGGGGTCCCTCTTGGACCCAGCTGTTACAGTGGCTTTTCATTTCATGAGGGTTTTAAAATAGTCTAAAGCTATTCATTTCCAGTTAATTGTGATTCTTTTCATTGTTGGCTGATTCCTGTAGGAGAGTCAAAGAGTAGCACATGCTTTCAGAATGGAAATAGCCCTAAGACCACACTGGGCCTGCTGCAGAGGTCTTCTGGGGTGACTGCAATGTTAGAGGTGAATAGCACATGGAGTACATGGGGTGGGGGTGGGCCGGGCCCTCTGCCTGGGGCAGAACAGACCAAGGAGCAGCTGATAGCCAAAGGAATGAATGATAAAAATGTTCTTCCTTACCTGTGGGTTCAGCTGGGGACATTGTAGGTCATCTGTTGACTTCAGCCCAGTTTGACTCTGAAGAGTGTGTATGTCACTTCTGGAGGTCCATGAAGTGAATTTAGCTCCTGACTTCAGAGATGAGCTGATCAGACAGAAATGTTGGAGTTCTAGGTCCCCTTTTACTGTGGCATCTGAGATGAGAGCCTGAGTAAGGATCCAGTGTGAGGATTTGTCACTTAAATAGCGAGTGACAGACACCCAGCTTGGGCTACAGGGAGAGTGTCCCGGCTCCTGTGACCCCAAATCCTGTGCCCAAAGGTTATAGCCCCCACAGGCCCTCAGGCTCCCTGCACCCAGGGCCCTCCTTGGCTCCTTTTCTCAAACCAGCTCTCTGTACCGGGCTGGGGCAACTGCTGGGCTCCTGCTTTCCCATTTCTCCACCGGAAAGGAAGGCCTCTCTCCTTCTCTGTATCACCCCTTTTCATTCCCTTCCTTTTCTTCCCTCTTCTCTCCCTCCCCATTCTTTCCCCTACCCTTCTCCTAAAAGTCCCAGGGAGTATCTCACAGGAGCCTTGCTGAAGACACATTCCCATCTCTCAGGGAACACCTATGGTCAGAATACAGCCTGAGTGGAGGTGGAGGCCGCTCAGAGGGACAGCTTTTTTTTTTAAAGGAGGTGGGGTGTAGTTGTCAGAAGAAGGCAGGGCACTGCATGCAGCATGCAGAGTAACCCCATTATGTCAAAGGAAATGAGCCCTGCCTTCAAATGAGCAGGCACCCCCCCCCCCCACGCCGCCGCCACTTTTGGATCAGAGATGACGAACATGCTTTTTTGAATGCATGATGTTCAGGTGATGTCCAAACATGACCATTGGGGCAAGAGAAGTAATTGTGCTCTACATCTACCCGCTAGTCCTGCTCCTAGGCCATCAGAGTTCATGGAATCTGGATTATTAACTTATTTTTCTCTTGTTCTGAAAAGTATTTGCGACACTGGATATATGGGTAAAGAAATTGAGCAGTCTAAACAAAACCATTGTGATCACGCTAACGACATTCCCAACATTCCAGAATGTGGAGAATCCAGGTCTTCCCCATTTTGAAACTAAGTCAGAGAACTGATGAAATCTGTGGTAACCCAATGTTTGACAATTAAGTCTTTCTAGAGGAAAAACAAGAATTAAATATAACCATAAATGGAACCTACCCTCTCACTTCCTCGAAAGATATGTTTTACTACCTAACGTGGCAGATGGCCCTCTTCTTCACTTTTTGTATTCGATCTTTAAAAAGCTGGCTTCATTGAGCCATGAGTATATTTCATAAAATTTACCAATTTTAATGTACAGTTTTTTAATTTTTGGAAGCTTATAGTTGTACAGCCATTACCAGAATCCAGTTTTAAAACCTTCCCCTCACCCCAGAATGGTCCCTCACGCCCATTTGCCATCTCTGTTACTCCTTCTCGCCCTAGACAACCACTAATCCACTGCGTCTCTATAAATTTGCCTTTTTTAGACATGTCCTACAAATGGAATCTTACAATGTGTGGTCTTTTAGGTCTGACCATCACTTAGCACAATGGTTTTGAGTTTCATCCATGTTGCAACATGTACTTATATATTTTTTCTTTCTTAGTACTCAGTAGTCCATCATGTTTGGAATGCCACATTTTGTTTACCTAGCTGATGGCTATTTCAGTAGTTTCCACTTTTTTTGCAATTACGAATACGGCTATCAACATTTGTGTACAAATCTTCGTGTGGACATATGTTTTCATTTTTCTTGGCAAGATCCCGCAGGAGTGGAATTGCTGGGTTGTGTGGTAAGTTTATATTTAACTTTGTAAGAAACTGCTTTCCACAGTGGCTTTTTGCTTTCCACATTTTATATATTCACCAGTAATGTTTGACTATTGGACTTACGTATATATTTTAAAGTTGGTTTATTTTGAGAGAGAAAGAGAGCAGGGGAGAGGCAGAGAGAGAGGGAGAGGAAAAGAATCCCAAGCAGGCTCTGCATGGTCAGCACAGAGCCCACTGTGGGGCTTGATCTCCCCAACCGTGAGCCCATGACCTGATTTGAAATTAAGAGCCAGACACTTAACCGACTGAGCCACCCAGGCACCCCTGGACCTGTACTTTTAAACTCAGTTGGTTCTTTTTGGGTTGCAAGATGGGTGAAGCCAAAGGAGTAGACTGGGAGGAAGAAGTGTAAGTGCATGGTACACGTGCCTTGCCGTTTCGTGTTGATTATCAGCTCTGTGCAGGGCAGCTTTCCCCCCTCCCCCCCCTCTGGAAAGATGCACACAGCGACATGTTTAGCTGGTGCTCTTGACATCAACATCAAAGATCAAGAAAATACAGAATTGGAAAGGCATTTTAGGAACCTAAAAATAGTCTCAACATGAGGGATAATCACATGAGGTTTCTTAGTCTTAGGATGATTTTTGTATTCCAGAAGTAGTTTGTCTTGATTAAGCCCATGCTTTTTAAATTGGATGGATTTGGGGCATGAGGTAACCTTGGGGCTTTTCTTTGGTCGGCTTATTGGAGCATGTGAGTAGCAGAGTTGACAGACCAGATAGTAATGTTGCCAGAGTGCTGGCCAATTTTGTATGCCGGCCCCGACTGATTCATGGACCCGGATCGGTTCTGGTCGATGGCAGGTTTTATTTTTAAAGAAGAATGTTGTATTTGTTTCTCAAGAGAACTGTCATCTTCTGGATAAAGGCAAGTTGTGAATATATTGAGGGAGATTAATGTTCTCAAGAGAGTTTTACCACATTATTGTGATCCAATATCTGAAAGACATTTACAATTTAAAAAGAATGCGGTCATTTATCTTCTTGGAAAAAAAGGTGAAATATTAGAGTATTTTAGAAAGAATTCACTGCCAAAATGAAGCTATTGGGTATGTCTTTTCCCCCCTAAACTTTCTCTTCCTTATCATCTGAGTAATCTTTTAACAAGCCTGCACCTCAGTTAATAAAAAAGATGATCTATATGAAAGCACCTAGCCAGTTATTAATACCCAGTCAAATTTGCTTTGCTCATTTATTTATTTATTCATATGTATGTGGTTTGCTGAATAAGTCTCTCTAAGATGTAATCATAAAGCAGCTTTCTTTAATGTCCCACTCTTTAAATTTTATACATTAAAGTTAGTATGTCCTTCTGGATGAAATGTAGAGCTTCAATTTAAAAAATTCTTCAGTATAAGGACGTCTGGGTGGCTCAGTCGGTTAAGCATCCGACTCTTGATTTTGGCTCAAGTCACGATGACACATTTCTTGAGTCTGAGCCCTGCATTGGGCTCCATGCTGAGAGTGTGGACCCTGCTTGGGAATCTCTCTCTCCTCTCTGTGCCCCTTTCCTGCTCTTGTGCGCATCCTCTCTCCCTCCCCCCCTTTCCCTTCATCCCTCTCTCTCCCTCTCCCCCCTCCCTCCCTCTCCTCACCTCTTCCATCCCCCCTTTCTCTCTCAATAAACTTTAAAAAATTCTGCAGTTTTGGTTGCTATTATGTACCCTTTTTTATTGAGGCATGGCTGGCATACACCATCTTTTAGTTTCAGGTGTACAGTGTAATGATTTTATATTTGTACACATTGCAAACTGGTCACCACTGTGAAGTCTAGGTAGCATCCATCACCATGCATAGTTACAAAATATTTTTTTCTTGTGGTGAGAACTTTTAAGACTTACTTTCTTGCAACTTTCAAATATGCCACACAGTGTTATTAACTATAGTCTCCATGCTGTACCTTACATCCTCAACAGCTTACTTATTTTATACCTCTTGATACCCTTCACCTATTTTTTATACCTTTCACCCCTGCTAAAGACTCAAATTTAAATAATACAAAGTTCAACTATGATTCACTTTCCCCTGGTATCTCCCTGCTTCCTCTAGCGGTCCTGGCTGCTATTCTTCCCAGGGTTGTGGCAGTAAAACTGGGGGTGGGGTGAGGATGGGAGGGGTGGGTGGGGTATCAGTGCCTAGTTCTTCCCAAAGAAAGAGCCTCTCCAGTCTCCACACACTCTGACCCTGTTAGACTCCAGATGTAAGGGGTTTAAGAGTTCTGTTTTCAGCTAAATGCGTTGAAAATCTGCATCTTGTACTGGCCACTTACTTTGGAATGAAATATCTTTTGTATCTTTGTGTTTTCCATTTAGGATTTCATGCTCATTCATTCATTCATTCATTCATTTGCTTAGCCATAGTGAACTTTGAGTGTTGACCATGGAGAGAGTCTTGCTGAAGTTAGAATTGAAGGCTTGGACCCATTTAGGATGGACTGTTTGCTTATTGAGATGCTTCTTGACTAGAAGTGGTAGGATCTCATGCAAAATAACAGAGCAGGCTTGTTGATTTGGGGGAATCCTTGGCCTCACCAATAGCTCTCTCTTACCTGGCTGGTAAAATCTCTATTCTGAGAACTTGCCCCCCGGGGTTCTGCCTGATGGTCCTTATTCTCTGTTGACTCTTACATTCCATTATTCAAAGTGGGTGGTTCTCATGGCTAAACTCAGGCCTGTGGTTGGGGAGGTGCTGCTTGTAGAGTGTGGCCCAGAGAAGAGGGCAGGCAGGACGGAAAAAAAGGGCAACCTGGTAAGACCTCATTGACCAAAGGAGTTTTTTTGGTTGTTGTTTCTTTTGTTTTTCTTTGTTTTACCTTAGTGCTTTCATATGTACATGGTGAAATCTAATCATACTGCCTTTACTTGGATCCCAGTGCAGCTAACCCAGTGCATTTGGGACCAAAGAGAGCTTTGCTAAGGTCAGAGGTGAAGTCTATTGACTCTTCAGGTGCCTAACCTATATCTTTGTTCTACACATACATTTGGGAAATGTTTATTGCTTGTATGTTGATGGCCGGTGATGAAGTATAAACAACATTAAAATCCTATTGGGAAAACCCTCCATCCTAAAATAAGTAAGCAGCCTGAGATTCACATTTTCAAATTTGCTAAAGACTGGTATTGGGACTCTTGAGCCCCTTCCTCGTTTCTAAGTTGTAAAAGGGTCAGAGGTTGTGGAGATTGAGGGAAGGTCTTTCTTTGGAAGGAGCCATGCAGTGATTCCCACCATGCCTACGCAACCCCCGGAGAGAAGTTTCTAGGACTGCTTAACGAGATCAGACCAGTTTCTGACCTTTGCCTAGAAAAATCTAAGGTGGACATGCCCCATCTTGTGGGAAATGTGAGACAAGATGGCCTTTCCTCATCAGGTGGCCCAAATCCTGAGTTTCCTTTAAGGCCAGTTACATCCTGCCCCTGCTGTAAAGACTTCTCTGATTTTTTTTCCAGCAAAGATTTCCACTCTTTGAATTCCTGCAGTATTTGACACCTAATTATTAGGTGTCACACCCTCGGTCGGTTTTGAGCCCTCCATAGTGTCTGCTGAGAGTTCTCATAACCTAAATGTATGTTTAAAATTCTGTTTTACTAAGATAAGAACATATCAGCTGTGGATAAAGTCAGGTGAGGGGGAACAGGACTTACTGGCCTCTGGTTCCCATTAGATGTTCTGTATTCCAGAAACAGTGACCTAGCCCTGGACACAGGCAGAGACTTGCAGCTTCTAACCCCAGGAGCAGTTTGGGTAGCATGCGGTGCTGTGTTGTCAGGGTCAGCTTATTGGGAAAGTTGATCTGGAGAGACCTTTTGCAGAATGTATTTATTTTGCCAGATTGAGAGAATTGAGTGTTTATACAGCTTTTGGTTAAAATTCCATCTTTGTTGTGGAGAGATTATTGTCTGAGGAAACAAGTATTTAAGGGAGAAGAGGTAGGTGCTGGCAAGGAGAGAAGTATTTTAATTTTAGTTCCTTACATTTGTTTCAATGCCTTATTCAGTGCTGGAGATTTTAAGTCCAACGTTCCTCAGAATCCCCGCCCCGGGTCTGCCTGCGCTGTGCATTAGTGTTGCAGTGTTGCTAAGGATTCTTAGCAGTATCCCCATGATGGGAGGAAGAATCGGGCACAGGACATTGTTATTTATTCTGCCCCTTCTTATGTTGCAGTGATTCAGAGGGGACAGTTTTAAACCACTGCCCTTGAACCCTGTGATGTGGTGTCTTAGATGCTGATGTATTCTTGGGATCCAGGAAAACATACATGTGTGTACAGCTGCTATTTGCCTTTGCGAGTTAATATTGCTCCTAGTGGCCATGGGTGGCCAGCTACTTGCTCTCCTAGAATTTCAAATATAGGCAGCTCCCCATCCCCCCACTGCTGCAGACCCCAGTATTGTGAAAGATTCAGACACATTCAGTGAACACATACCTACTTGTACAATGTCTCTCTCTCTTTTTTTATTTTAACATTTATTTTTGAGAGACGGAGACCGAGCACTAGCGGGGGAGGGGCAGAGAGCAAGAGAGACAGATTCTGAAGCAAGCTTCAGGCTCGGAGCTGTCAGTACAGACACGGGGCTCAAACTCACAAACCGTGAGATCATGACCTGAGCCAAAGTCAGATGCTTAACCGACTGAGCCACCCAGGCGCCCCTTTAGGTTATTTTTTAATGAAAGTGTCAATTATAGGTATAATATCACTGAGTCAGTGTTTCCCCAATCTCACTGAGCATCCAAATCACTGGAAAAGTTAAAAAAAAAAATTACAGATTTCTGAGGCTCACTTGTGATTACGGAAACAGAATACCTGGCTGGGGCTCTAAAAGGACTCTCGTATGCTGATGTAATTGGCAACATCGCCTTATGAAATAATCCCTGGGTTGTATGTGGGGGTGGGAGTACATGTAGCTGGAAGACAGAAGAACTATTTTCTGACCCACTTCAATTGGGTGGGTTGTGGTAGAGAAAGAGCTAAATTAAGAAAATCTAGGAGCAACCACATTTCAGTGGTAAGGGTATGGCTTATTAACTTTGTTCCTTTGAAGTTCTCTTTCGGTTCAGGCCAGAGATTTCTAACCTGAAATTTTCCTAATTCTAAAGATTAGAGAACGAAGCGGAGATTAGTAAGGTGTGCTTCGTTGAGATATAACTCAGTCTTTCCGTTGACCCACTTGAAGTGTATACTTGAATGGTTTGGGTATATTCACAGGTTATGGGAGCATCATGACAATAGATTTGGAAGATTCCATCTCCCCAAAAGGAAACCCTGTATTTGTTATAAGTTATTTTTAATACTCAAGTCTAACATTCATAATTCATAATAAAGCTCTATAGGCTAATACCAAGGTTTCTTGATTCAGGCTAGAATTACAGCAGATAAAAGTACCTCATGTTAACCTTTGAGAGTTTTAAAGGGAAAATGGATGAATAAATCCTGTCTGTTGGATGCAGTCTCTCAGATGAGAAGGCAGTAAGGTTGTGCATCCCTGCACTGTTCTGTCCTCACCAATTGACTTGCTATGATGTGATGACTGGTGACCAGCAATGGAAGCCATGTTCCAGTGACTTATTTTGGATTCAGTAAGCAAATATTAGTAAACTAGTATTTCTGTTGAGTAGGATATGCTTTATTCTTGAAATTCTTAGTTTTTCCCATTATATGTGTCACATTTCACCCCCTTTTTGTACTATACAAATAGGCTGGTGCACAGTTAATTTTAACTGCAGCTCTTTTGAACTAAGTTGTCCTGATTAAGTGACTTGTCCAAGGACTGCTATAAGTGTAGCCTAGATATACTGATAGATATCACTTGTACTCAAGATAGGCTATGGCCCAATCTGGGCTTTGGAAGTTTGGATTTGGGAATTGGAGCTATAAGATTCCAGCTGACTGAAGGAAAAGAAAGCAAGCCCCTGATTTACCTGTGGGTCTTCTTGAGAAGAGAAGATGCTGGGGGCAGACAGAACCCAGCATCCTGTCAGGGGCAGATTACTTTTCATTAGTCATAACTTCCAAATATTAGATCCTTCTGTGAATACCAGGAAAACAGTGACCTATTACTAACTTTAATTACCTCCCCTCCCCCACCCCCACCCAGCTACAGTTCTTGTGCCTAAAATTACTATTCTGTAGGCTTTCAGAACCTCTTTACCCTTGACCCCTATCTCTGTCATCTGGGAGTTGTACCTATGGACCACCCAGCTATCACACACCCATACCCGTGACTCCAGGAAGATGTTCATTTCACAGCTAATATCTGTCTGCCTCTGGGAATTTTTGGAATTAAGTGCTTTATTTACTTAGTCCTCTTCAAATAAGAGTTCGCATGTTCTCATTGCCATGCTAAAAAAAAAAGCTGGGACGGGGGCAAAAAAACACACACAAGAAAAAGCACAACACCCACAAAAAACTTCATGACCTCAAATAAAAGTCTTACCCACCATTGCGTTCCAGAACTGAAGGAATGCTTTGGGTGGTTCCACCTTGGTGGGCTACACAGTTTGTGGCCTATGAAAGCTGCGTCTTCTCTTCTCTCTCTTTCCTGTTGCATAGATTGGGCTTCTTTCCTTGGTTATTAGCACTTCTCCCAAAGGTGGAAGGAGTTGAACTCAAAGGATGACTGCCATTTTCATGGAGAACTGTGAGCCAGTGGCAGTTGGGGAATATCTGATTACCATTATTTCTACTTGGATTCATCGAAAGGTGGCTTGCTTTGACATGAGAAAGGGCTGTTAAATAATCTAGCACAACTCTGACGAGTGTATTCCCTGCCTCATCTACCTTCCTTCAACATTCTCAAACCTCTGGGTGCCTAGGTGGCTCAGTCAGTTAAGCATCTGATTTCGGCTCAGGCCTTGATCTTGTAGTTTGTGGGTTTGAGTCCACACTGGGCTGTGCACTGGAGGCGCAGAGCCTGCTGAGGATTCTCTCTCTTCCTTTCTTTCTGCCCCTTCCCTTCTCACAAGTGCAAATTTGCCCCGCCCCTTAAAAAAAAAGTTTCTCAAACCTCAACCAAGATTCAACCAAAGACATGCCTGAGCCCTGCTCCCTGAGGTTCAGTGTCCATAGGATATGGACTAGGTTTTTGCCTTTAACAAATGTCCCCATGTCCTTGTGATTCAGATTAATTAGGAGCCAATGGTGAGAAACACTGTCCTGGAGTTTGCACTTTGCTTTTGAGGTACCAACACAGTCTGTGGTTAAGTACTTGGCAATTAACAAGGGCTAATAGCGTGTATGGTTTCCAAGGTAACTCGATTCAGCCACTGCTGCCCATGCCAGGAAGATTGGAAGGGACTACTGTGAGGCTGCAGTAAAGGTGTGGCCTCCAGATAAATGTCATCGAAGTGCTTTATGATGACTGGGTTTTTGTACCCTTCGTCCAAAGGCCCTGCTTAATGACAGCAGTGAAAATGAAAGTAAACAATGTTAGAAGCCAGAAAGTCGCTGGACAACTTCTGGAGACTGTGATGAAGACATGAGGAAGGAGGAGTACAGCCATTCGGTTGCTTGTTTTTTTTCCCCCTTTATTGTCTCAAATCAGTTTAGTCCAGAATGATCAGGGATGGCCTTGAAAGGCTTTTGAAAACTGCTAGCCAGCAATGCTACCCACGGACTGCTCTTCCTTAGTGCCCAAATGGACAGGACTGCTATAGTTCATCTGTTCTCACTGTTGTCAGGTGAGGCTTGATGTTACATTTAGAGCGTGCTTACTGTGTGATGGGAACTTCCGCTTAGATTTTCTTGCCCTTTTGACCTAAAAGCAAAGGTTCCACACTCTGTAATGGCAAAAGAGATAGTCTGTACCATATTTTAGCACAGGATTCTGCTTTTGGGTTTTAGTTTTAAAGCTGTAGGGCAGTGGGGAAAGCGTTCAACTACTGGTCTGATTCTGAACTCCACCATAAGCAGGCTTTCAGCTGATGGCAAGTTTCCTAACTTCTCTATGGCTCCACTGCTACCTCTGAAACATGAGCCACTTAGCCTGGATCAATAGTCTTAACTTTTGAAGGGTGACAGCTCCTTGCAGGATCCGATGATAACTAGGACCTGTCTTCTCTTAAAAAAAAAAAAAAAAAAAAAAAAACCCACCATATATAATACTTTAAAAAACTTACGTTCACTTTCCCGGGGACCCCAGACCTGCTAAATGAGGGAATTTCTTAAGACTCTGCCAGCTCCAACTTGGGTTTGCTGGGTCCCACAAGGACCTTGGCGGTGGGGGGAAGGAGCTTTTTTCATTGTTTACAGTGGCTTCCTGCAGAATGAGGTATTTGAAGAGGGAGGATTTGTTGTTCCTGGCATTTTTTACTAACTGCCTTGTGCGTGCATTTAGGAGGAAAAAAAGAAACCACACTGAGAAAAATAAATAGGGAATGAATGGTATCTAGAATATGAACTGTTTTCCTTCTCATTCTTTACTATCGTGGCCCTTCAAAAGGAGGTGGATGGTATAATTAAAACCTGAACGGCATCTAAAGGAACTCATGCTACATACAGGTACTGCATTTTGTACAGTAACAGTTGAACTTGTTTTATGTTAATGTTGAGAAGTTGGGATAAAACTTAAAGATGGGGTTAACTTGAAAATGTCAGAAGCTGGGGCACTTGGGTGGCTCAGTTGGTTGAGCATCCAACTTCGGCTCAGGTCACGATCTCATGGTTTGTGGGTTTGAGCCCCGCATCGAGCTCTGTGCTGACAGCTTGCTCAGAGCCTGGATCCTGTTTCAGATTCTGTATCTACCTCTCTCTCTGACCCTCCCCTGCTCTCTCTCTCTCTCTCTCTCTCTCTCAGAAATAAATAAAAAAACAAAAAAAAATGTCAGAAGCTTCTAGGGACTACATTATGAGTGGAAAGAACACGCTCTTTACCACTTCTTAGGCTCTGATTCTAAATACCTTTCTAAGTCAACCCCAGTGGCCCATGGCCAAAAAGCTGCTTCCCTACCAGGAGGGAAGATCTCTAGTGTTTATCTGGAAACCTAAATAGTTAATTTCTTTCTTTTATTCATTTTCTGCTTAGGTGTTGAAAATCTCTAGAGCTTTGGAAAGCTGAATGGACTAAACATGAAGAGCTTGAAAGCCAAGTTCAGGAAGAGCGACGTAAGTACGCTGTGACTCACCGTCTGCTTACTCCACTCTGGCTCTCCCAAGGCTGCAGAATAGCCCTCCGCTCCTACCTCGATAAGGCACTGGGTTAATCAACTACAGGAACCAGGAGCTCTCCGGGCCTCAGCTCAGCGCAGCTTTTGTGAATGGCATGCTCTAGGTTCTTTGCTGTTGGCGCGAATAGCTTTCGAGAATGACTTCTTTATTCCTGGGGTCTGTGCCTTGTAGAGAAAGGAACAGCTGAATTAAATATCTTAAAGAAAAGAGTCTGTAAACACCTCAGCATTTCCAGAGTCCCCCAAATCTGATTCAGAAGGTCATTTTTGGAGGAAGATAGTCTTGTGGGAGTAGTTAAGGAATGACATATTAGCTTGGTTCATCTTTGGCTTTAGGAAACTTTTTAACTCTCTGTTAAGGCTTTTATGGTCAAACAACAGTATCTATTGCTGCCTGCACCTTAACTCCCCCTGAATTCCTGGGGTTCTTACTCATTTGTTATCCATCGTAAAAGATTTTGGATTGGAGGCACCAGTTATGATGTCAGGATTATGAAACAAAATCTCCCACAGGAGAAACGGGAGAAAAAGAGCTTAGCAGGTTTATACACATGGGATCTTAACAAACGGTCCTCTCATGAACCCTGCTGGGGCTCCGGCCTTGTACAAGCTGAACTCCCAGTCCTTTGGGCAGAATTATTGAATGGGAGAAACTCATGGAAGAGTATCAGGTGGAAGCCCAGATATGTCACCTTTACAATGGATTTGCTTGGCTGTCCTTTCCCATGAGGTAATTAAGGGAACCTGGATTTTATTATTTTGCCATAAGATCTAGGACAGCTTGGCGCAAGCACATTTTTACAATAAATGGAGGCTGCATCTTTTATGGCTGACGTGTTAAATGCACACACCTCCTTTTGGCTGAAGCTTTATCTTTTGAGGCTGCATTGTGACATGTAACTTACTGCCCTGAGAAGGGCCAGAGTAGTCAAGATGCTTGTGAGATGGTTGCAATTTTTTGTCTCGCTCAGAGGTTAGAGGCAGAAAGGGATTTCAAGAAAAAGTTGAGTTTCGCCTTAAGTGAAAGTAAGTGAAGTGGAACTCCAGCAGTGTGAAGTGACTTGGGCAGAGGCATCCGATTTGCCTTTGGCCGCTGAGAGCCTTGGTTGTCAGACTTCCTTGGCCCCTTGCCCCTGCTACGCCCCTAAGAAACCCCCTTCAACCCCCTCGTCTGCTGGCTCTGTGATACTACAGCCTACAGATCTCACTTGGCTTTCCGTGAGGAACAAAAAGGCAATTAGATGGATTGTGTTGCCCAGATATGGGTTAGTACATTGTGTGCCCAGGTTAACAAATGTATTTTCCATTCTAGGGGAATTTGGGTAGCTTCCATTTATACAAGCTGAGATTATTTTAGCAAAACTTCATCAGTCTAGAGTTCCATGATATATGAACCAGGGTAAGGGGAAATGATAGACACATACACTTTTGGTTTCAAAAATTAAAAACTGGCACAGTCGGGACAGTGTTGCTGGAATCTAGTCCTAATGGAACTGTTGCAGTGATTTTAAAAACACAATAATCGCACTATTAAAAGCTTCTGGGATTTGGCAGCAGAAAGACGGTGATTTTGGAAGTTAGTGCTAAGAGAAGAAATGTTAGAGGAGCAGCTTGGGCGAGTGGAGCAAAGGAAATTGTTATATTGGGGCCAGACAATATCAGATGGCTTTTGACATTTGATGAGAATATCCAATTTTGGGTCTGTTTGTCCATTTGTTAATCAGCCATATGATAATAACTAAGTATTGGGAAGTATTTACCAGGTGTCAGGTACCATTCGAAGTTCATTGTGTAAAATTCATTGAATCTTGCCAAACCTTACATGGTAGGTATTACTATTAGACTCATTTTACATATGGAGAGACTGAGACCTTAGAGAGGTCTGGTAACTTGTTTGGGTTCTTAGAGCTCTACTTTGTACAATCAGTTTTTCTGCCATGGGAGCCCAGTTACAGAGCACAGGATTCCCAAAAAGGAAATTTGGATGGAGATTTGACTTTGAAAACCACTTCATCCAGGCAGCAGCTTGGAAAGTGACTTTAGACCTAGGCTGGTGACCTTCAGCAAGCCTCATACCTTCCCTGACCCTCAGGTTCCACACCTGAAAAGTGGAGAAAATAACATTAGCCTTACAAAGTTGTTGTGAAGGTTGGATGTGCTAATGTATGTAAAATCCATATCTCAGGGCCTGGTATTCAGGAGATGCTTGGTAAACACTTATTCCCTTCTCTTTATCAGAAACCCAGGATCCAAAGTGGGGTTTGAAAAGTGTCCATGGTTAAGAGGGCAGAATAATCTGGTAACAGCTATTGCCTCCAAGGAGGGAAACTGAGAGTTGGGAGTGGGGGGGGGGGGGAGGAAGTTGGCTTGCTTTGCAGTGTGTGCCTTTTGATTTGAAATTTTTTGGTATTGTGACATGCATGTCACTTATTACATGAAAAGCAGTTAAATAAGCTGAACTCTGAACTGTAATCTTGACCCAAGGTGAGTAGTCTTTCTGAAATAACCATCCTAAACCATTTCCCTCCCTGTCTTTGTGTGAGGCTGGAAGGAGAAGAGGGAAGAAAGAGTTCTTTGTATTTCTGGGGGATAGGAAGAGGGACAGCAGATCGTGTTCATGCTCTCCTAAAGAGGAGGCCGGTGACCGCTGGGATGATCACATGTCAGCCAGCCTGTGTCTGGGAGGTCTGCAGCCAGATCACTTTGAGGCTGTTGAGAGCAAAACCCAGGAGTGAAAAAGGACAAGAGTGACCCAAAGGAGACCCCTGTGGATGGCTTTAAGGTCACCATGCTGCTCCGGGACCATCACGCCGGTAGAGATTTATTAATCCAAGTGTCCTTTCTGGAGCACTTGACTCAGATGGCTACCAAGTCAAGGGCAGGTTTATGTGAGTATAATAGGGGGATGAGCCCAATTCTGTGGTTAGATACCATCATTGTCTAGTTGCTTTAGTCCCTAAACATATTTGGGAGCCTACAATAACCCATAGAGGCCGAAGACAATTATGAAGCTAAACCCTTACCCTTCAGTAGGTAGCATTTCTCAGTTCACATGTGTCACTTTATTTTGGGCATCCTTAAACTTGGGTTAGATACTAGATAGCGTAAAGGAGAAATGTAAGGTATGATTCTTGTGTTTAAGAAGGTCACAAACCAAGGTGGGAGGAGAAGAGTTACATGCAGGACGTAACTAAGGCAAAATACCAGTCACGTGTACTATAGAGAGAGTAAAGGGATGACACAACCAGTTGCTAACTGTGGAGTCTGGACAATTCATGCTATCAATTTTCACAGGAGTGAGTCACTGGAAATGGGAAAAGTTGGGGGAGCTTGACAGAGGTGGAACTTGTCCTGGGCCTCGAGGCTGCGTGGGATTTGCAACACTGGATGGGAGAGGAGGGGAGGTTAATGCAGGAGTCCGCCACTAGCTCAGTTTCAAAAACTTGCCCTTGACATGCAAAATAGTAATACTTTAAGAGCACAGCAGAGTGCCCGTGGCAGGACCCCGAGTCTTTTAATAAAAACACTATAAATTTTCATTCTGGTCTTAAAAATGGATATACTTGACTTTTATGCTTATAAAATGAGCACAGAACTTTAAATCATCATTATATATATCTTTTATGACTGTAGTCTGAAAGTGGCTTCTTTACCTCTCTCTGTATTTGCAGCAACTAGTATGTGGTTCCACATGGAAAAATGAGCTGTCATCATGAGAAATGAGGCCAAGAAGGTTGGGATTTCCCTTTGTTAATCAAATGCTCAGGCTTCTGGAATTTTTTTGTGAAAGCCAATTTTTAGTGCCTTGAGTGAAATGGGTGGAGGTTGAGGGATGGGAAATGGGATTGAAAGATCTGTGTGACAAATCTTGAGAAATGCCTCTCACACACGATTGAGGCCTTCAGAGTTTACTTTGTGGGTGTGTGTTTAATTTTATGTAAGATTTGTTTCCAATTATGTTATTCATTGTAATAGGGAAGCAGCGGACATTCCATTAAAAAAAAAATCAAGGCAGCCAGTTCAAAATGGCTGGCTCCATGAGATATTAAATTAGCAGTATTTTTTTTAGGTAGTAGCTACTAACGATGGCAGCTTTCAGCCAAAGAAATGCACACACCCCGTGAATCTTGAGGAACCAGACATATCCTGCTCAGACAGGAGTTTGAATTTGTTGCCTATTGAGAGAACAGCTCTTGTGAAGGTCGATAATCACCATCTCTGCCAAGGTATTTTTCAGGGAGTGTTGGGTCATTTGTAATAAGTTTTCACAGATGCCCAAGTCTCCCTTACACACACACACACACACACACACACACACACACGCTGTGGTAGTATTTAAAGTCCAAGTCTCTGTTGACAGAGGAACCTTGGCCAAATCTGTAAAGCTAAGTCTCTCTCTTTTTTTTCTTTTTTTAATAACCGTAATGTCAAAATACATCAGAGTTGACCTTTTTTGGGGGACTGGAGGTGTGAGAGGCTCATAAAGTTCTGGAGAGAAACTCAGGTTTTTGTCATCGTACATATTTTCCAGCTCTGTCAGCCCTTCCTAATGGGGAATCTGCCTGCTGCCTGATTTCACCTTGTGTTAGTTCCCTAGGGTTGCTGTAAACGCAGACCCAGTGGTTTAAACAACTGAAATGCATTTCCTCACACTTTTGGAGGCTAAAAGTTTGAGGTCAAGGTGTGGGCAGGGCTCACTCCTAGGAGGGCTACAAGGGCGAATCTGTTCCAAGCTCTCTTGGCTTCTCCTGCTTTTCTGGCCGTCACTGGCTTGTAGGTGCATCACCTGATCTCCGCCTTCCTCTCCATGTGCCGTTCTCCCTGGCACGTCTCAGTGTCCAAATTTGACATGGTGAGGACACGATCCTGTTGGATTAGAGCCCACTCTAATGACCTCATTTTAATTTGATTACCTCCGTATAGACCCTGTCTCCAGATCAGGTCCTATTCTGACTTACTTCAGACTTCAGTTCTGTTACCAGTTCTTTTGGGGGTTTGGGGAAGTGGAGGGGAATGGAACACAGTTGACTCCAAAGTGTACTTCCTGGCTTTCCTATCCCAGAGAAGTTTCTCGGAAGCCTTACCCCCATCCCCCAAACCCCCACCCACCTCAGGACACATGCTCATGACTTTAGTGTCATAGTTTCTTTATCTTGTGGACTATATTATCAGTGTCTAATAGAGGGAGGCCAGAGTATCACAATTTTTTAGACTGCCTAGTATATAAAATAGCCAGAGTAAACACGTATTGATCGCTGACTTACTACAGCAGAAAGAAGGAGAAGAGGTCCCATTTGTCACATGCCGACTGCATGCCAGGCACTGTACCGAGCTCGTCACCCGGTCTTCATCATGTAATCCTTACCAGATTTTTTCCAGTAGAGACCATTGTTATAATAGCGTTTTACAGAGGAAGAAATTAAGGTCAAGGGGAGTGAAGTAGCTTGCTCACAAAGTCCCACATCTGATGAATGGCAGAGGGATCTGCACCCCGGTTTCTCCTGCCACCAGAGCCTGCACTGTTGCCCGCTGCACACACTTGCTGACACGGGGTATTCTCATTCCTAAATCCCAAAGCCTTAAACTGCAATGACTGCATTGTATGAACTCTCCCGATAGTGGCAGAGTTCACCAACGTCGTGTCGTTCCCGTGGCAGAGGAGGGTCTGGAAAGATCGTGGGTTATTTGTTTCCTGGGAGGCAAAATACACTTTGGCCTTCACTTTTAAAGCAAGAGAGAACAGATGCTATTTCCACTCTTCCCCTGGAGCAGATAAAAACCTCTATACCTAAAAACAAAAAAAGTGCATTTCTAAACAGAGCCTCATTGCTGGCTTCTTGGATCCCAGCTTTACTTTAGTTATCCTGGATAGTAAATCCGGGAACTCTTGGTTAAACCTGATCCATTCCAGATGCTGCTGGAGACGAATATGAAACTCAGAACCTGGCCCCTGGGCGTGGGGAAATCTGATCGTCTATGCAAGCAGTGAATCATCTAGGTTATTACTTTTTATCGCTTTATTCTGAATTAATTACCTAATCATTTGGAGCTCTTGCAGACCTCAGTGTTTTTTGTGTGACAAATTCTCATATGTATCTTCTCCTTGGGAAGGAACTACAAATTCCTTCTGAATTCATCCTGTGGTGCTTATCAGTTGAGTTTCCACCCAAAGATCTTTTCTGTATAGAGCTGGTTATTTCCATTTATTATGGCACCAGGGTCAGCCCAGCATCTCTATAAAGATGACATGATTAGCCTTGACTTTCCATTTGTTTGGGTCCCTACCTCCTTTTAAACGAGGGAAGTCTACATGTTGTGATCAACTTGGTTGTCCAGTTATTGGAGTGATTCGTATTAATGAAAAATATTTTAACTTTTTGGCAAGGACTGTCTGAAATTATTTCATTTTTTTTTTCTTGGGAGGCCAAATAATCTGGTGGCCTCTACCTCCTGCCTTTCCCCTGGACTGTTCCATAGGCTAGACAGCTGGGAGACAGAGAGATTTATAATGTGGGAATAGAACAAGGAAAACTCTGAAGAACCACATGTTCTTCTTGGATGGGCTTGTTCTGAGACGTGCTTCCCAGTGTGGAGAATGTTGCTACGGCGATTTTTCAAACAGGGGCTACTTTTGTGGTGTCTTTTTCATGGGAGTCCACCTGACTTCATGGAGCTGTCTGCTCTTTGAAGGGTGTTTCATAACTGAGTGGCTGCAGGGACCTCTGTGAGGTCCAGTAGACAGATTTATTATGATATGGGGTAAATTGTAATAACAAAATATCCCGAAGTCAAATAAGATAGAAGTTGTTTTCTTTCCTTTTTTTTAATTGTTGTCGTCCCCCCCCCCCCCCCCGCGAGGGAGCATGAACACGGCGCGGGGGGGGGTGGGGTGCTGCAGGGGGAGGGAGGCAGAGGATCTGAAGCAGGCTCTGCACTAACAGGAGTGAGCCTGATGCAGAGCTACAACTCATGAACTGTGAGATCATGACCTGAACCGAAGTTGGATGCTCAAATGACTGAGACACCCTGATGCCCCTAGAAGTTTTTTTAAGTTAAAGTTTCACTAACTTAAGGGCCAGCAGGATAGCTCTGCTCTGTAGATGCATCTGGACACCCAGATCCTTCTGTGATGTCTTTTTGATACTGTCCAGGGCTGCACTGTGCATTGCAGTAGCCAGTGGTCATATGTGGCCCTTGAGCATTTTGAGATGTGGCTAGTCCAAATTGAGGTACCGCATTCTGTAACTGTAAAATACATACCAGACTTCAAAGGCTTAGTACCAGAAAAGGAATATAAAATATTACTACTTTTTTCCATAATTAGATGTTGAAGTGCTAATATTCTAGACATCCTGGGTTAAGTAAATATATTAAAATTTTATTAAAATTCATTTCACCTGCTCCTTTTTATTTTTTAAATATGGCTACTAGAAACTTTATTTTAAGAGTGTGCAAGTGAGGGAGGGGGCAGAGGGGGAGAGAGAGAATCTCAACCAGGCTCCACACATAGCATGGAGCCAGATGCTGGGCTCAACCCTGGGATCTTGACCTGAGCTGAAATCAAGAGTCAGACACCCAACCGACCAAGCCACCCAGGTGCCCCAAAAACAACTAGAAAATGTAAGGTCTTGCATTACAATTTTTTTGGACAGTGCTGGTCCAGGGTGCTGTTCATGTTGCATATTCTTTTTCTGTCTCCTTAAGACTTTAGAATAGAGAGAATAGAACACAAGCGTTTTCCTTTTGAAAGGCCGTGACCCTGAAAGGGTGCGGGTCCCTGCCCTCGCATGGAACCATCCAGAACTTGGTCACATGCCCCCACCTAGCTGCAGAGGAGGCAGGCAACGTGTCCTCTAGCTAGTGCCTGCCACACCAGCTAATTCCAGAGAGGCACGAAGGGAATGGACCTGGGAGAAGATGAACTCAGTGCCTGCCCCCACTCTTCCCCTGCAAAATATGTATTAAAGTTCCAACCTCCAGTATCTCAGAATGTGACCTTATTTAGAAATAGGATCTTTACAGAGGCAATCAAATTTTTAAAAAATGAGGTGGTTAAGGTAAGCCATAATGGAGTATGACTGGTGTCCTTATACAAAGCAGACATCTGGACATGCAGACAGACATACACAGAGGGAAAACTGAAGGACACAGGGAGAACGCATTGCGAAGATAAAAGCAGAGGTGTGGATGGTGCCTAAAAGCCAAGAAATGCCAGAGATCGCCAGCAACCCATCCCAAGGGAGGAAAGAGGCATGAACAGATTCACCTTTACAGCCTTCAGAAGGAACCAGCACTGCGGAAACCTTGATCCCTAGCCTCCAGGACTATAAAACAATAAATTTCTGTTCAATTTGGGGTACCTTTTTGTGGCAGCCCTAGAAAGCAAATATACTCAGCTGCAGATGATTTCCACTGTGAGCCTCCGTTTGGGAGTTGGATGATAAAGGTGTGCCAAATGTTCTTAGCTTTGATTACTTCCACCCCAGAAGGGAATAGGGGTTGCAACTATTTTCCAATTCCCCATGGTCCTGCTGGTGTTAAGACTGTTGAAAGATGCTGTTTCAGTGAAATTAAATGCCTTCTCCATGTTAGAAATGGAAACTGGCCCTGAGTGTTACAATCAGGCTGATGACATGAGGTTATCAATCAAGCTTTTTCTTTAGCGTTTAGTAATATGTTGCGTGACCTGCGTTGATAAGATGTGGGATTAAGAGGGGCCTGATTAAGTATACCATTTTACAGCCATCATTTTGGGACTGTACACACAGATAGGACTCTGTCGAGACCTGATCCACACCTTCGTAGGAAAGTTTGGGAATGATGTAGGCCTACAATTACACGTTATAAACTTAGTTTTAGGTTACACCAAGTGCATGGGCATTCAGTCAACATGCAATTTATGAACCTGTGAAATCTGAGGAGTCTTGTGTTGGTTAATTTCCTCTTCCCATATATGCCACTCTGAGTCTCAAATTGTGGGGCTTAGAATTCTGAGCAAAGGTTTAGGTTTGTACCAAAAGAATTTAAAATGGTGGCATTTCCATTTCCCAGGCAGATAGCTTTCTTGACACAACCTAAAATCATATTTTATTTCTGCAGCTACACAGCCCTCTTGATTCACACCTGGCTTATTTTTTTTTTTCTTTTCTACTACTTCTGTTTGCAAAGCCCTGTCTTCCTCTTCATGTGCTTGTTCTGTTAGATGTTTGAACCCAAATTCAGGGCACTATATTTATCCCAGTTAAATTTTATTTTGTTTGATAAATCTGTTGCTCCAGTTTTTGCATCATTTTAAATTCTGATTCTTATAATCACACTGAGTCCTCTACAAACTTGTTAGTTATACCTATTTAATCTGGTCATTATAGTATTGAATAGCTCAGCCTTCAGAAATACGTGTTATATATAGTTGTATTTTATGTATCTCTGGAACCAGATCTCAAATAATGTGGATTAAAGCATTGTCATTGTCGGGGCGCCTAGGTGGCTTAGTCGGTTAAGCATCAGACTTTCGCTTAGGTCATGATCTCGCGGTTCGTGGGTTCGAGCCCCGCGTCGGGCTCTGTGCTGACTGCCAGCTCAGAGCCTGGAGCCAATTTCAGAGTCTGTATCTGCCTCTCTCTCTGACCCTCCCCTGCTCAAGCTGTCTCTCTCTCTCTCTCTCCTAGAAATAAATAAAAAATATTAAAAAAAAAAAAAAAGGCATTGTCGTCCATTTGGAAGGATGTCAGTTTGTGTGTTTTCTGTGTACACATACACAGTGCTATAAATCTATGTGATAATTATGACCTCCTTCCAAATGGACTGTGCCTTAACACAGTCTGTGGGGTCTGGGTGTAGCTGACCCATTGTACTATTTCTCAGTCCTACTTTTTATCTTGTCCCAGTTTTGTCTCTTACCGCCTATGTGATATTAGGCAAGTTGTACAATCTCTCTGATCTTTGATTTTCTTATCTGTAAGCCAGGGTGATGCAGCACCTCCCTTAGCATCATCATAACGATTAGGATAAAATCTGGTACATGGTAGCTAATGATATCCGTTACCCCAGTGCCTACCACAGTGCCTGGCTTAGTAGGTCCTTGGCAATGTGGGACAAATGCATGGTTTCCAAAGTCTACTCTCTAGGCAACACTGTGACTGTTGTGCACGGAACAGTTACAGCTGTACAACGCTGTGTCATTTACAAGGACATCAGAAGTGCAGGTGATAAGTACCATATGAGTTTCACAGAGGAGGTGAATTTGGGGTTGGGCTTCTTGACTGAGTAGGTTAGGATTACTCGAGGAAACCAGTACTGGTGGAGACTGGGTTGGGAGGGACCCTAACTGAAGAGGGAGATGAACATGGACAAACAGGAAATCGTCAGATGACGGGAGGGATGGCATAGCACTGAAAGCTGGGGGTGGGTGAAAGTAAAGAATGAGGTTTAATGAAGATTGTATTTTGAACAGAAGGACAAAGGCAGTTTTGAGAGACCAACCAGAGAAAAGGGCCCAGGACTAGGGCTAAGGCTGGGGCGAAGACTTGCTGTGGGGAGGGATGTGGGTGTAGATAAAGAGCAGGGAGGCAATCGGGATTCCTGTTAACACAGCAGAGCCACACCCTGTTCTGGGCATGCCGGCCACGTGTAAGTGCCTCTCCTGAGAAATCTAGTGTGGGCTTATTATTGTACTTGCGTTTCACTAAGTAATTTTGGTGGGAAGAGATGGTAGGAAACTTCACAAAGGGAAAAAAAAAAAATCTGGGGTGCCTGGGTGGCTCTTTTGGTTGAGCATCTGATTAGGCTCAGGTTGTCATCTCTCCATTTGTGAGTTCTTGTGCGTTCGAGCCCCTCATTGGCGTCTGTTGTCAGCGCAGAGCCCACTTCGGATCATCTGTCTGTCTGTCTGTCTGTCTCTCTCTCTGCCCCTCCCCCACTCGCACTGTCTGTCTCAAAAATAAACATTAAAAAATTAGAATCTACTTGATTTAAAAAAAAAGTGGAGACCTTTATATCACATTAAAATGCACTTCTGTGTCAGGCATTATCTAAGCAACTTAATAAATTGTGATTTATTCCTCTTTGTTAGCGAACATTTTTATCCCCACTTTACAGAGGAGAAAACTGACGTAGTAACTTGCTGTGTTAGTTTGCTAGCACTGCTGTATCAAAGTAAAACAAAGTAGTACAGAGTTGCTTAAGCACTGAGGATGCAGCATCTCACAGTCTGCAGGCTAGACAGCTGGGATCAAGGTGCTGTGAGAAGGTGTGAGGCTTGAAGGAGAATCTCTTCCCTGCTGCTGGGGGCTTGCTGGCAGTCATTGCTTTTTCCTCGGCTTACCCCTGCCTTCAGCTTCTCATGGAGTGCTCCCTCTTTTTGTCTCTGTCCAAACATGTGCTTTTTATAAGGACACCAGTCATGTTGGGTTAGGATCCCACTGTCCCCCAGAATGGCTTTATCTTCACTAATTACATCTGTCACAGATGTTTCAAAGCGATTGTGAGGTGTATTGGGTGAGTGGTGGGACTTCAACATGAATTAGGGGATTCAACGCATAATTCAATTAAACCATAATTTGGTTCAACTCCTAGCACTAGTCAGATCACAGAGGTGAGGTAGGAGCCAAGACTCACGCCTGGGGACTCTGGGTCCAGGAGGCGCACCTGCCTGCACTGTCTGTGGTTGCTGTGCGCTCGACTGTCTGCCCTCAGGGACACAAAACACCATTCTAGCCAATCAAGTAAAGGCCTGTAATTGGGTTTCAGATTCTCCTTCACAATTTTCCAGTGACAGCTGACAGGTGATAATCACCGGTCAATGTTGACCAAAACATGTTCCAGTGAAGCCAGCTAGCCAGATGCACAGGACTAGTTTGGCAGCCTTTGGTGCCCGAGATAAGAGCTGGGTGGAGAATGTGGAAAGCAAAGTGGTTAGACCTGTTTTGGGAGGGATGGGGCATTGGAGAGGAGGCCCTCGGAGGCAACCTGGACCCTGAGACTTAAGGAATGTTTGTGTCGTTTTCTGGTGTGAAAATAACAAAGTGCACTACTTAGACCAGGTTGGTTGTGCTTGGAAAGGTTCGGGACACAGCTGTCCCAGTGGTGGCTCAAGCTCTGTGACAGATGTCAGGGTCGCGACTGTGCTCTGGGAATAGGGGGTGGTTTTGTAGGCTCTGGTGAGTGTTCAGCAGGCAATGGGAGGCTGGTACTGTAGATTCCTGTCTTTATGAGTGTTATTTGTAAAGCCATGTCTGCCCTTCCCCCACATGAACATGTGGATTTGAGTGGCAGGTGGCAGTCTGGGTCATGATAGGGTGAGATCATGGTCCCAACTTAGTCTGCAGCATCTAGACCAGTTCCGGGCACCAGGCGCGGTTTTGAGTGAATGAGTGAGGGCGGCAGGAAAATACAGTTCATCATCACCCCAAATTCCACTGGCCCCTCTGCTCAGTATTTACTATGCTCTCCATGTCCTGGACCGGAAACAAAAGGACAGGAGGATTTTCTGGATGGGTTCCCTTTAGCATCGTCTGAATGTCCTCTCGGCTGCTTTTGATTGTGTTTTGTGACGTTAACGAGTATTATGGGAAGGCCTGGCTCCTTAAGTACAACCCACTCTGTGAAATGATTTTGTATCCAAGGCTCCTTAGCGCACGCGCTCTGAGAGCCACATGAGCGAGGCCAGTCATGAGCTTTGGTGTAGGCTAATGAACTAGCCTGTGTTCCACAGGCAAAAATTACCCACACTGAGACCCAAGTGTTATTATGATCAGGCCTGCTTGTTACCGGAAGGAAAACCGCACTTTAGCCCTAGTAATGATGGGGCAGCTGTCCCAACCTCAATGAAAGGATACTGGGATTCTCAGTCCGTTTTTATGGGTCAGTGAGTCAATTTAGGGGCCATTTTGCTCACATTTGTCAAAAAGATTCTGGACAGCTTGCTCCTGGTTTTGAAAGAACTCTTCAGAATGGTCAAGTAAGCCTTGGAGACAGACCAGGTCTCCTGTTTAGGCCCCAGGTAGAATGTAGTGACTGTTCCTTATCTTTGAGATTCTGATACTTTCAGGTCCATTGTAAACCCTGTTTACACATTTCACTTTTCTACCACAAACCCGTGTTTTGTAAACATTACTATTGGGTTAGCCCTTGTTACAATTTTTGGCCTGCTTAACAGAAGCTAGGTGAAGGAAGTAATCTAAAAAATAGTTTTTTGTAGTATTCTACTACAAGAGAAAATGGAGAGTAACATATTTTGCAGAAGTAGGCAAATTATTCTATATCCATAGAGAGGAATGTTTTAGAGTCCTTAGAAATATTAAGCTTAAAAAATAATGTAGCAGCTGGAAAAGTGCATATGATAAATTAAGTGGAGAGAGATTCAAGTTACAAAATTAGATGACATAATTAAAAGAAATGAAAAACACATGCATATGGTAAGTATCAACACTTCTACTTAGAGGAACACTGAGGAAATAGAGATGGGCAAAAATATTTAGCTTTAAGGATATTCACCAGGGTGATACTTTTAAATCTATAAAAACTGGAAATCTATTAAAACAGTTTCATATGTTACTATTAAGGGATAAAAAACTTTAAGTGCAAACATATTTGTGATGTTTAAAAACTTTTAATGATTTTCTCTTCCTAGAAAAAAATCTGGGGGATATGAACAGGGACAAGAAGTCTCCAAGGGCAGATGCAAATTCTGGGGAGCCCGCAGTTTATACAAAAATATAAAGGAGTCCTTTGTTTTATTTTTATTGTTATTTATTAAAAAAATTTTTTTTAATGTTTTACTTATTTCTGAGAGAGAGAGAGAGACAGCATGAGCAGGAGAGGGGCAGAGAGAGAGGGAGACACAGAATCTGAAGCAGGCTCCAGGCTCTGAGCTGTCAGCACAGAGCCCGGTGTGGGGTTCAAACCCACAAACCATGAGGTCATGACCTGAGCCAAAGTCAGCTGCTTAACCGACTGAGCCATCCAAGAGCCGCATCAAAAAATAGAAAATGTGGCTTACATTAGATTTCTCTTGGATAGCGCTGTATTAGACCCTGACAAGAAAATAAAAGTGAAAAAGCAAACCTCACATCTGTAAGACTGGAGATGAATCACCTAAGTTATCTCCTTCCCTCAGCACTGTCAGGCCCTTGTCTGGATGCTTGGGAGGTCACCAGCTCACTTAGGTTCTGCCCTTGTGGGACCAATTTGTGGCCCTTTGGTGTGTGCAGACCGCCTCTGTATTTGAATAAGCAATGTCTTACCATTTACCGTCCAAACTGAAGAAGGAGCAGTGGCTCCTAGTTGAACAACACTTCATTTCAGTCAGTATGGAGCATCCCAATGAAATGCGTGTTTTAAAATGTGATTTTGGCCTTTGTGGTTTTTTTTCTGTTAAGTGTTCTCGTAGCCTAGGAATGTTTTTTCCTAATTTTTCCACCCCACTGTGTTGCTCTGTCCATACAAGGGAGTTCCCATTCTTGGAACTCAGATTTATAACCACTTCCTTATTTTTGTTATGCCTCCTAATATACTTTTAAAAAGGGACTTGACCTTCACATAATTCATACTTTTCCTTCAAATGTTGAATCGCCCACCTCAGCAGCCTTGGTTTTGTATGACCCGTGGAATGAGTGTATCTTCCCATACTAAAAGTTACTCATTAAACCGGACGCAAAGAGATTTCTGATAAGGTAAACATAAATATAATGTCACTTAAGGATTTTTTTCCCTGCTTTTATGATTTTCCCCATATTTGGTGGGCCCTTATTCAAAATATCTCAGGCTGACTAATGGATTGGAGGCTGATATTTAGACGCTGTGTTGACATTTTATTTTATTTTATTTTTTTATTTATTGGGGGAGGGAGCAGCGGGAAGAGAGAGACAGAATCCCAAGCAGACTCTGCACTGTGGGGCTCGAACTCACAAACTGTGAAGTCATGACCTGCGATCAGGAGTCAGAAGCTTAATGACTGTGCCATCCAGGCACCCCAGGACGTTTTAAAGGTGATGCTTGCGGCCAGGAGTTCTGGATTTGTGGAAGGAATTTTTCATTTCAGAATCCTGTTGCATTGGCGTTGGGCCTGGTAAGCTTTTTATTGCTGATCTGTGCCTTGTACTCTCCTGCTGGCTCCTATTACAGCAGGAGTGTTTTTTCCAGCTTGAAAGGCCAGGTTATCCGTGCCATCTAACCGGCACAGAGGTCATGCTTGTGCCCCTCTGGATATGCAACATGTGGTTCTTTGACCTTGAACTTTGGGCTGTGGCTTGCGTTTCATGAGAAGTATCCTCTTTCTG
The DNA here is from genome assembly GCF_003009895.1 of Hyaena hyaena. Taxonomy (NCBI): domain Eukaryota; kingdom Metazoa; phylum Chordata; class Mammalia; order Carnivora; family Hyaenidae; genus Hyaena; species Hyaena hyaena. The sequence continues at coordinate 918,383 of NW_024080940.1, forward strand.
CTGCAGAAAATCTTTTCATGTTCTTAACAAGAGGCGGTAACTCAATCAAGACCTCCAGCTTTCAGCACCCCCCATCAATTACAGCATATTAAGACATGATAAATATGTAAAACATGAGGCCAGTGAGGCAAAGAGGCTGGCTCAACGTCTTACTGTTTCTTCCGGATGGCGTCAAGACTTGGCAGGCGATTTTGTGGACAGAACGGCGGGCTGCATTTACTGATCTTGGCTCTGCCAGTACATGTGTGAGGCTTCTGCAAGTCCGTGCCCCTCCCGGGGCTTCCGCGTGGGTAAAATAAGAAGCTCTCCAAAGTCTCATTAAGCTTTAAAGTTCTGTGTTTCCTATTGAGGCCTCTTTCCAACCCCCTCTGCTCCCATCCATCTCTGTGTCCACTGGTAATTGCTTCTGTAATGGAGTCCGAATGCAGTACATTTATTTTTACTGGAGTGGTGCAGAGTCCCACAGGCATCTGGAAAAAAGAATACACTTCTTATTTGGAGCGTGTTCAAGGCTGCCTCCATACCTACTCAAAGAGTATCTTCCTCTTCCTCTAGCCCATGACATTCCTTGTAATCTCCATTGGTTAAGGACAAACAACGAGGAAAGAATGTGAACCTATTGTATATGGTGGTTATAATGACCTTCTTTGAAATATGCAGGTCTTTTTTCACGTTTCCTTAAGCACAAAGCAGAGCTGTAGACAGGAAATCTGCCTCTGACCTTCTGTCCAAGAGGGAAATCAAAGCTTTGAACAAATGTCAAGAGAAGAGAGATTGAGGCAGGAAGAGAGAGAGAGGGGAAGGAAGAAAGAAAAAGGCTCTTGAGACTTTTGTCCGCTGTATTTATGAATTTTTGCTTCTGAGGTGGAGGAAGGAAAAGTTAGCTTGTGAAGAAATTAGGTGGTATTAAAAAAGCTAAGTGGTTCTCTGCGTTTTACATACATAGAATTGAAGATATAATTTGATATACTCTTTAGAACCATATTTAAAGCAACAGAACAGCTAAGAAAGAAGTTTCATTGTTTTTAAGAAGCATGCAGAGTTCTGGCCATATAATCATGGCAGCTATAGAACAACTATCAAGTAGTTATATTGCCCCTTTTACCAAGACAGAAAAAGTTTTCTTAAATTTATTTAGAACTTATTTTGGTGGTGGTGGGTATTTTTGGATGTAGATATTTGGGTATTTTGCCAGGTTGCAATAGTGAAAAATCAGTTGTTTTATTTATTTTTTGCCTACAATAAAACTTTCTGTTAAAACCTTGAGGGGGTAGGATTGAATGTAAATGACAGTGATGCCACAGATAAAATGAGACTCCTGAGTGCCTGCATGGAGTCATTTGGTAAAACATTGCCCATCAAATATGATGTAACAGTTATTCATGTAGAAATTTGATTTCTTTAAAAAAAAAATTTTTTTTAACGTTTATTTATTTTTGAGAGACAGAGTGTGAGCAGGGGAGGGGTAGAGAGAGAAGGAGACACAGAATCCGAAGCAGGCTCCAGTCTCTGAGCTGTCAGCACAGAGCTCTACACGGGGCTTGAATTCACAAACCATGAGATCATGACCGGAGCCGAGGCCAATTGCTTAATGGACTGATCCACCCAGGTGCCTCCTGGCCTGGGGTTTTTTTTTTGTAAATGTTTTATTTATTTTTGAGACGGAGAGAGACAGAGCATGAGTGGCAGATGGGGAGAGAGAGAGAGAGAGAGAGGGAGACACAGAATCTGAAGCAGGCTCCAGGCTGTGAGCTGTGAGCACAGAGCCAGACGCGGGGCTCGAGCCCACGAACCGTGAGATCATGACCTGAGCCGAAGTCGGAAGCTTAACCGACTGAGCTGCCCAGGTGCCCCTGACCTGGGTATTTTTAAGGCTTTGAAGACTGTCCTGAGGAAAAAGGGTTTAGAACCAGGTTAACAGTCATATAGTAAGGAAGCATCGTTGTAGATATCCCTGATCTGCAAGGCATCAGAATACCTGCCCTTGTCATTAATAATAAGTGGAGGAACCTGTGTTTCAAACCATCCTGGAGAAAGTAAGGGCAATTTAAAGCTTGGTTTCAAGGCAACTTAAATCATTTTCATATGGTCCTGCATTTGTAGTTCTTTTGTTCTCCGTTCAGAGTTGTGTAGGCAGATAGCTTCAGTTTTAAACCAAGAATATCGAATTTGACCTTGGTGAAGGAATGCATCCCCACTAACCCAACTGTATTCATTGACTAGGGCTGAAATAACAAAGTGCCGTAAACTGGGTTGTGGCTTAGATGCAGTAAGTGTCTTGTCTCACAGTCGTGGAGGCTAGATGTCTGAAGTCAAGATGGTGGCAGGGCCATGTTCCCTCTGAAACCTGTCTTCCTCACCACCCACCCCCAGCCCCAGCTTCTGGTAGTCTGCAGCCATAGTCAGCACCCTGGCTTGCAGTGCCACGGCTCCAGTCCTCCATCTTCACGTGGCTGGCTTCCCTCTGTGAGTATCTGTCTCTGTCCAAATTTCCCATTTTAAGAAGGACACCATCAGTCATTGGATGGAGGCCTACCCTATTGACCTCATTTTAACTTTATTTCCTCTGCAAAGACCCTATTTCCATATACGGTCACTTTCTGAGGTACTGGAGGTTAGGTTTTGGAGAACACCATTCAAAACCTAACCCCAGTAAGTGAAAAGAAAAATCTCCCTTTAATACATTTTATGCTTTTATTTGTGATATTCCAAGGGCTAATCCCTCATAAGGAAACATCAGACTAAATATAAGTTTGGAATCTTTTTCTTCCACGGAAAGGTCATGCCAGACATAAGCAGTTTCTGGTATCATTAAGCCCTCCCCTCCCCCCACCAGATTTTTTCAGTATTAGCCTGGGTGAGGGAGCAAATGTAATCAAAATCCCCTGCAGTCCTAGCGTTCATCCATCACATTTGTCCTTAGGTCACCCTGGGTTTCAGAGCTACTAGGATGGTTAGAATACAAGTAACATGTCCTCAGTTCCTTAGTTTAGAGGAAGAACGTTGCAATGGACAGTACCACACAGTTGATTTCTAATGTTTCCAAGTGCACTGCACCTTCCTATCTATGGTTTTACTTTAAGCCTCTGAGAGAAACCCAACTGCCATAGGCTAACAGCCTTCAGCCAACTGCAGGCAAGCCTACTGGACTGCTCCCTGATGCACTATGGGGTGCTAGGGAGCCTGAGAGACTCCAACACTTGTCAAACTCATGACCTACTTGGGAAAGTAAGATTGAAAAACTAGAGACCAATCATCCTGGCCGCCTGGGTGGCCTAGTCAGTTGAGCATCTGACTTGATTTTGGTATAGGTCATGATCCCAGGGTCAAGTTGGAGACGCTTAGTGTGGAACCTGCTTAAGATAGTCTTTCCCTCCTTCCTCCTCCTTCCTCTTCTCTCCTCCTCCTCTGTCTCTACCCTGCCCAGGTGCTCTCTCAAATAATAATAATAATAATAATAATATCATCCTAAAGCTTTCTGTAAGGAAATGGGCTGATTTTATATGATCAGATTTGTTCATGTGACAGAGATGGCTGGCTAAAGTACTTGGTTGCTTGATTCATAATTGTTTTTTGTAATTCCTTTATGATGAAGCCCCCTTGGTCTCTTCCCATAGGGTAGGCTCTCTGACAGAAGTTGCCTCAGTATGAGAAAGGACTTCCATGCCTCTGACTGACTTCCTCTGAGGCCCCAAGGCTCAGGAATTTGCTGAGACGGCCAAGTTGATTGGAAGATGAGATTTCAGTGTTTCCCATACTTGCTTGATAACAATCATCTAGGGTGCTTGCTAAAATAACAGGGATCCCCAGGTCCTCTCCCTGGCAATTCTGGTTCAGTAGGTCTGGGTGGAGCCTGGGAATCTATATTTTGGTGAGAATCTCTTCCCACCCTTTCACCACCCATCCCTTGCAGGTGATTCTTATCAATGAATGGGCTGAGAGACACGGAGCTAAATAACTTCTGACCAGTATTTGAAGGGAGTAGGAGTCTAATGTCTGTTTCCTTCCTTCCGGCAGAGATTACTAGTAGACTCCCCAATATCCTTCCTCCTGTTCTTTCTTAGTGATAGAACTCCATTTAAAAACTTGGAGGTGCAGCATACCCAGCTAAAAGACCGCAGTTCCCAGTCTTCTTTGAGCTGGTTTCGGCTGTGTGATCAGGTCCTCGTCAACAAGAAGCGATGTGGAGGACTGGAGAAGGGCTCTAGAAAGGCTCTTATCACTCTGCTGAAAGCTACACATTTTTTACCTATTCCATCATCTTTTTTTTTTTTTTTAAACCCACCCCTGGGGTGAGTACTTGATGGTTAGCATTCTAGCTGCTGTTTTGGGCCCTGAGGTGATTTTTTTAAAAAGTTGACTTATTTATTTTGAGAGAGAGAGAGAGAGCGCGTGCGCACGAGAGCATGTACAAGAGCCCAAGCAGGGGAGGGGCAGAGAAAGAGGGATAGAGTGCTCCAAGCAGGCTCTTCACAGACAGTGGGAGCCCAATGCAGGCTTCAAACTCATGAACCAAGAGGTCATGACCAGAGCCCAAGTCAGACACTGAACTGACTGAGCTACCCATACGCCCCTGGGCCCCGAGGTGATCTTAAAGATGGAGGCCTTGTATTAGGTTGATGGAACAGATAGAGGGAGCCCCGATCTTAAGTGTCCTGGGGGCTGTCTTGTCAGCTCTGGGCTCCTCTCAAACTCTTTATGTGTAGAGACTTTTATCTTATTTAAGCCACTGTTATTTTGGGTTTTCTTTCAGGTGCAGTCAAACTTAACCCTTATTGATACAACTCTACATTTGGAACTTTACATTTCCTTTAAGCTAAGGTTTTGTTATTAATCACGTCACCTAGTTTCTCTGTGTCTTCAAGGTAGATTTCCTGACCCTAAAACCTACCTTCCTTCCTCCAAGAGTACAATTTGGAGTTTATACCTAAGGACCCTCTCAGTTCTAAGAAGCTGGAACAAGTAAGTCCCTCGATGGGAAGAATAAATTGAGTCCCCTTGTATCCTGAGTGTCTCACAGCAACTGAAGAAAAGATTTCATGCACAAAGGAAGGAATGTTGAATAACAGGTAGAGGGGATTGGAGGAAAGCAAGACTGTGAGATTTTCCCTTCTTTATAATTTCCTACTTACAAGTCTGTGTATTGAGGGAGTGTAATGGTAATGATGTGTTGAATATATACTATAAAATATATAAAATGTCTTATATATATTACTTGCTGTGCACTTAGTTAAAAATAGGGTGTTGCTTCAGATACTTTAAGTTGATTTCTCCAAGTGGCACTGCTGGATGTTAACAGATTTATAATCAAGAAAAGTTTCCTTGTGTCAAATAAGTTTAGAAAATGTCTTGCCTACGTTTCTTTATTATAGGACTGCTCGGTGCCTTTGAGGTGTTAATGTACCTTGTAAATGTTTAAGAAAGGATAAGATTGTGTGTGTGGGGGGGTGTGATATAATATTTTTTACTATAAAACCCTGGGCTGTATACTTTGAGGAACAGAAAACCTTGGAGAAATGCAGCTTTGTTGGGGGAAATCACATAAATATTTTAAGAATACATATTTAATACCTATTAGATGCAAGTTCCTGGATCCATACATAAAAAGGGAGACCTTGTCCTTGCCTTCAGAGAACTTGTACTTTTTGCTGGGGATACAGGACATTTGCATGTGGATGAATAGAATCAGGATAGAATCCAAGTGCTGTATAAGTGATATAAAGTATATGCTTTAAAGGTTTAGAAGAGTGGCACCTTCGTTGGCTCAGTTGGTTAAGTATCCAACTCTTGGTTTCTTAAAAACTCTTGGTTTGGTTTTCATGAGTTCAAGCCCCGCAGTGGGCTCTGCACTGACAGTATGGAGCCTGCTTGGGATTCTGTCTCTCAAAATAAATAAATCAATTTTTTAAAAAAGTTCAGAGGAAAGCATAATCTCTTCAAAATGGATTTTCAGGTAAATTGAATAAGCATTTTTGCATGTCTTCAGTGAGTACTCCAGAAGATGCTAAGGTAAGCAAGCCCCCATCCCTGTCTTCTGAGAGGCCATGATGTAGGCGGTGATGGTGGAAGGTCAGGATGAGGGAAAGGATTACATGGAGTGAAATTGGAGAAAGAGGCAGTGGTGAAGAAGTTTCGAGAGAAGAAGGGTTTAGGGAGGGGAAGGACAGACTCGCTAAAGGAAAAATCTTGCAAGATGGGCCGAATTCAGAGAGAGATGCGGCTGAAGTCATTCTGATAGTCAAGTCTAATCTTCCCAAAGATGTGGAGGTGAAACACGTGCGATGTGCCACTTGTGGTCCCACTCTATCTCTAATGATGTGGCCTTGTGGGGAAAATAGGGGAGAAAACTAATTTGGGGTCATCCAGATCCATGACTCCTTGGATGAAGTGATTATATTTAGTTTCTTTAGGGAGTCATTAAAGGCTTCAGAGTAATCTGCCCGGGTGCTTGCCTCTAGGAAGTTTGAGGGCTGCGTAGGTGGCTTGGAGGTCTGGCCATGGGAGAATGGGCCAGGTGGTGGTGATTTAGGTGAGATGGGATAAGAAAAAATAAGGGAAAAGAAGGCCACACATGGACAAAAAAGATCTGGTAGATTCAAGAGGCATGTTCAAAGTGGACTTGGAAATTTTTTGGATATCCACATGAGAGAGAGAGAAAGAAAAGATGATGGGTAGTTCCATTCTGTTAGATGGGGGTGAATGATAAGAGTCAGGAGGAGGAAAAGTTAATTCTTTTGGTAAGTTAGGGAAGGCAGATGAGTGTTTGACTGTGGTTCATGCCTTAAAGAAGGGACAGTGAAGGGGGCCCGGGTGGCTAAGTCGGTTAAGCATCCAACTTTGGCCCAGGTCATGATCTCGCGGTTTGTGAGTTTGAACATTGCGTCAGGCTGTGTGCTGACAGCTCGGAGCCTGCTTTGGATTCTGTACCTCCCCCTCTCTCTGCCCCTCCTCAACTTATGCTCTGTCTCTCTCTGTCTCTCAATAATAAGCATTAAAAAAAATTTTTTTTTTTAAAGAAGGGGCAGTGTGTGTAGCAGTTGAGGCTGATAGATTTTGGCCACAAGTCCTGTATCACACTTGGCTTTGTGACTTAACATCTCTGTGCCTGCCTTTTGGGTTGGGTCATCATGAAGGTTAAAAGACATGACCTGTGGATTTTGGTGTGTGTGAACTCTGGCTGCTGATTTCTGTTTCTGTTCATAAGAGAAGGGGGCTTACGTGAATGCATTTTATTCTGCAAATAAATAAAAAAAATCTGCAAAAACACTGCAAAGAATGACTTGGTAACATTGGCATTAAAAAATAAAACTTTTAAAAAGGAAGATCCTCAGGCTTGACTTCTTTTTTCACCAATTTAATATTTTCATCTTCTCCGGGTATAATTTTCTGACATAATCCTATTCTGATCTACATTGCCCTATTTGAGTTTTCTTATTTCTTTCTTTTTTTTTTTTTCATAGCATTTATTTTTGAGAGAGAGGGAGAGAGATAGGTCATGAGCAGGGGAGAGGCAGAGACAGAGGGAGACACAGAATCCGAAGCAGGCTCCAGGCTCTGAGCTGTCAGCACAGAGCCCGACATAGGGCTCAAACCCATGAACCATGAGGTCACGCCATGCGCCCAAGTCAGACCCTTAACTGACTGAGCCACCTAGGCACCCCGAGTTTTCTTTCTTTTTAAAGTTTATTTAATTTTAAGAGAATGTGTGCACAAGCAGGAGAGGAACAGAGAGAGAGAGGGAATATCCTAAGCAGACTCCACACTGTCTGTGCACAGCCCGCTGCGGGGCTTAAGCTCGGAAACTGTGATATCCTGACCTGAGCTGAAATCAAGAGTCAGATGCTTAACCAACGGAGCCACCCAGGTGTCCCCTTATTTTCTTTTGGAACAGTAAGTTCTATTAAAACTGTGTTTGAATTCTTCAGATAGATTTTTTTTTTTTAATATTTTTATTTATTTCTAGGAGAGAGAGACAGCGTGAGCAGGGGAGGGTCAGAGAGAGAGGGAGACACAGACTCTGAAATAGGCTCCAGGCTCTGAGCTGCCAGTCAGCACAGAGCCCGACGCGGGGCTCGAACCCACGAACCGCGAGATCATGACCTAAGCAAAAGTCGGACGCTTAACCGACTAAGCCACCCAGGCGCCCCGATAGATTTCTAAGTTTCAACTATAAAGATGCTATTTATCATTTTAAACATTACTATTAATGTCATTGTAGACCTCTACTTTATGATTTCTGTTCCTCAACCTGTTGTTATTTAGAATAGCTGTTAAGTCTCATTAAACACAAATGAGATTTGCAAAATAATTTCACATTTTTAGGGAGGAAACCATGCAAATGTGGCAATGGATTAATTGGGATTGGAAAATGGGGGGAATACAATTAAGTGTATGTACCTTCTAGTGGGCATTCCAGCCAGGAAGAGAGAGTGATTTTCTATTTGATTTTCAGGGCTGAGTGGTTTCACTTCTTGCTGGACTCAAGGTCATATGATCTTGATCATATGTTGACATAAGTTAGAAATACTGGCCTAACTGTAATTATTGGACAGGAAAGGAGGCAAGAGCTCCCAGCTTTAAAAGCCAATAATATATAATAATAATTAACCCTCTTTTGTTGAGTGCAAGAGCAGAGGTTTTGAATATGCAATTGGAAATACTATTCCAAATACCTTCCTGGCATTGTCAAAATTCTTAGCCCCAGGATTCTGTTTTTCACTTAATGTTTCTGTCCTACTCTCTGATAAGGGGTAGGATGGTGGTTGCTGATTCTATTAAGATTAGAAGTGCAATAACCCAACCTTGAAAACAACAGCTCTGCTGAAAGTGTAAAAGCGTAATGAAAATCAGCTCTGACCATCAAAAAAAAGGGTGGATCCAAGGAGACCTTAGGACCATGAAAACTCTTCTGACATCTTACTGCAAGAATGTTGTTGTGTTGTTAGGGTCAAAGGTTATTTGGTTTAACCAGGGATAAAGAAGAATTTTTTTAAATAATACTCAGGTATTCTGATAAGTGCTTCTATATAGCACTTCTATACCTTTACGTAGAAAGTGGTGTTCTCTCATTTTACGGAAGTTAAATCTTTCCTTCAAGGTCACACAGCTCCTGTAGGTGGCAGAGTTGGGATTTGACCCCACTCCGTCTATTTCAGATGCCTACGATCTGTCACCTCAGCAAAACCTACTAGTTTTATCTTCAGAATAGGTCCACAAACCTTCTGTCCCTGTCCTGTTAGCCCCTGGTCCAGGCCAACACCCGTCTCTTGCCACCCACTCAGCTTTCTGCCTCTCTCCCTCCTGGTGGCTGGAGTGATCCTTTCTGTCAGTCCTGTGGCCAGAGTCATTCCCTGCCTTCCCACCCCAGGTCCAAAAGCATCCCCCTGCCTGCTAATTGCCCTCTGGCCTCAGGTGGTGTGTTTGTTGGGTAAATACACTCATTTAATTTCCTTGAACCCACCCAGCCCTTCTTAGCCTCGGGGCCTTTCCTGGCTATTCCCAGCCTGGAAGGCTCTTCACCACAGCCACACTACTTCAGGCCCCCTTTCCTCAAATCCTAGAGAAGCCTTTGATCCCCCTGCTTCCCTATATAAATGTCTCCCGTCCCTTCTTATTCTCACTTTAACTTAGTAAATGTGTATCCCTCTCAACATTATACCTGTTTATTTATGATATATTCGTTTACGTCCTGTTTCTTCCCCAAGAGCAGCCGTCCTATGAGGACATAGGCTTTGGCAAGTTCACTGCCAAATCCCTGGCCTAGCACATAAGCCATGCTCAGTGAATCCTTGTTGAATGAATGAATAAATGGATGAATGAATCACACTTACCTCACTTAATAAATTAAGGATGTTTTCATCAGTCTCCCCAGAATTCTTACAAGGCCAGACACTTTAAAGGAAATGAGGGTTTTTAAAAGAGGACTTCCAGATAGAAATTTATGTATCTGTATACAGTATTTGGGTAGTTGCAATACAGTACAGGAAAAACGTATTTCCTGTCCTCTAGGAATTTGAAATCCATGAAGAGTGCTGACCTTGGAGAGGCCTGACAACATGCATCTGGCGTTGTTGGTGGCAAAAGATGAGACCACAAGGCAGCTATTATGAGTCATAGGAAAGGCAAAGGTTTTAGTGGATAAGTTTGGGTGGATTCACATGCCCCCGTCTATTGAGATAAGTGGGAATTTGGGTACGATAATCCAGGTGGGGCGAAGTCTCCTTGGCGGGGACCACTTCCATTGGGAACCTCCCCTTGTCCGTCCTGGGTCAGCATTTCTGCTTCCAATCGGAAGACTCTGAGGAAGGTCAGCAGTTTTTCTCATGTGGATAGCTACTTATAAATTTGGGACTAATTTCTTAAATATCTTTTCTCCCACTTTTAGTACCCTTCTGCTTCCTCCTCTGGATTTCTGCATCCTTTTTCTTTAAAAGGAAAGAGAAAAGCCTGGTGAGACCAGATGGTTGTCCATGAAAGCTGTTTTCTTCAGCCTTCTTCCAAGGTTGGAAGATTTGGTGAGGTTCTAGGGAAGAATGGGGGACCTTCAGGCTAAAGACTCCGACTCCTCCTGGGCCCAACCATATATTTCTTGTAAGGGGTGCAGGCTTCCCCTCTAGGGTTGGGAGAAATGTTCTCTGACTGCCCATGGCTGCTATGTGACCCTTAAAGTCGTACATCTATTGTGTGGGTGTAATGGATTCTACTTGTGCACTTTATAAGATGAAAGACATTTCCTTCACTTATAAATTAAACCGTGGTTAATTGATGGGTCATTTTGAGACTATATATTTTAGAATTACCAAAAAGAGTATCTTTACATTGTTCACATGCCTAAAATGAATAAGACTCCAGAGTTTTAAAAGCACATTTCTTCTTTTCTTCTTTCCCCATTTAAACAGAGCTGAACAGCTTACGAGTAGAAAACATAGACTTAAAAAATCTAGATGCGATTTCACTGTAGTTTTGTGAGGGGGAATTTCTTAGTTGTTTTGACATAAACCAACTTTAGTAGACATTGTAATTTCCTTTCGTTTTCTCCCTTCATTTGGGGAAGAAAAAGAATCCTTGTGGAATGCAGTGATTTAAGAGCTTGGTGGCGGCAGGAGAGGAGCCTGGGGTTGGTCACATGGTGGGACATGCATCCCCAAGCAAGGCACCCCCTAAGAATGTGACAGCAAAGGACTCCGGTGAAGTTTTCAGTCTTTTTTTTTTTTTTTTTTAATTTTTTTAATTTATTTCTAGGAGAGAGAGAGAGAGCGTGAGCAGGGGAGGGTCAGAGAGAGAGGGAGATACAGACTCTGAAATTGGCTCCAGGCTCCGAGCTGGTAGTCCGCACAGAGCCCGATGCGGGGCTCGAACCCACGAACCGCGAGATCATGACCTGAGCGAAAGTCGGAGGCTTAACCGACTAAGCCACCCAGACGCCCCTCAGTCTTTTGTTGAAGGACAGAGCATTTAGTACCAGCATTCTTGCCTCTTTAGCCCAGATGTGAGAGGCACTGATTCCCATTTCTCAGGGAGGGCAGTCAACTTGCCCTGCATTCCTGATGTGTAATGAAGTTGTTCCCAAATTTATCACCACTTCCTTCCCACCCTGTGAGAAGTGAATGCGTGCTTAGTAGGATATCCTGAAGGACAGGGAGAGGGCAGAGAAAGGCTCATTCTTCTCTGCCCGTCATCTCTGTCATTGCTGCCATGTGTGCAAAGTGGAAAGGGACATACATCACCATTAGCTAAGGACAAATGCTGGCCGGTGCTCACTGGGAAGAGCAATTAGCAAATTAATGAATAATGGCTGAGGGGACCTCTCTTCTCAAAGCCCGCTATTTAAGAGCGATCCCTTGGTAACCACCTTTATTAAATACACACAGATGGAATGTTGGTCATTTACGAGTGTTTTCCTGTGGCAACACGGTTACCCAGCTCACCAGGCAGGACGTTAGTCACACACAAGGAGGTGTGGGATAGGAGATTCCCAGCATTTTAAAGCATGAAAACCCTGTTCTGATATACATATAGAAATGTCATAGAACTTTAACTTTCAGGAACTATTTTATTATTATTTCTTGGTTGAGAAGATACATAATCAATACCAAGATCATAAACAAAACCAAGATCAAGAATATATGAAATGAATTTCAATTATCATTATGGAATTTACTGTGTTTGAAAATTGTGTGTGTCAGGGGGCATATTACACATAATGACTAGTGCTCAGGGATTAATGGAATTTTTTCATTCCCCACCAAATTTAAGTACATCATCCCCCCCCCCCCCTACTCCCAAACACTGGAGCCAGTGCCCCCAGATTGGGCTCTACTGGGACAGCAGAAAGATGAGTTTTAGACTCAGGTATCAGATAATGGGTTCACACTTCCATCTCTACTACTTTCTGGATGATCCTGGATAAGCTTTTAAAACATTCAGTGCCTCTGCTCCCTCATCTTTAAATGGCCCTCACACTTAAATCTCATAAGACTTTGGAGGAATTGAAGTTTTGAAGTTTTCTTGTACATCACAGGATGGTGTCTGTCATGGGGTAGGTGGCTCTTAAATGTCTGTGTGCCCCCTCCTGCCCCTGCCTGTTCCTCTTTATCTCCAGGACAGATCCAAGGCCAAAATGTATAAAACCACATTATTTTTTCTGCTTCTGGGTATTAACTTGGGCTGTAATGTACATTCCAGTTACTAGGTCTGTTTAACAAGTGACAAAGGTAGTGGCATAAAACAAACATTTATTTATTACATTTATTTATTACACTCACAAATTTTCTGGACTGGGTACACAGGGACAGCTTGTCTCTGATTCATAATGCGAGACTTCAGCTGGGAAGCCTTGAGGGCTGAGGATGGGAATCACCTAGTGGCTCATTCGCTTGCTGTCTGGGGGTTGATGCTCGCCCTTGCCCGTGTCTAAGACCTTAGCTGAAGTTTTTGGCCAAAACGTTGATATCTCTCCATGTGGCCCGGGCTTCCTTGCAGTGTGGTAAGTGGGTTCTAAGAGAAGCATCTTGAGAGAGAACCAAACAGAAACTGTGCCACCCTTTATGACCAAGCCTGGAAGCTATATGGTGTCACTTCTGCCAGATTCCATCACTTAAAAACTATCATAAAGTCCTGCCAGCTGAAGAGAAATGAACTCTACCTCTTGATGCAGGTGGCAAAGTTCTGGAAGAGCAGATGGGACCAGAAATCTTGCTGGGCCATTTTTGGAAAGTATAATGTGCCATGGTATATGAGGGGTCTATAAGTTTATAGGCAGAGGAGCTTCTAGAATGTTCTAGCACTAGTGTTCCCTGGGTTATTGCAGTAGCATGCCAGGAGGTGCACTTACCAAAAGCTAAGACCTCAACCGAAAGGCCTGGGATACAGGACTTTGAACTCTGTCCCACGAAAGGTATCACTTTGTAGCTTTGAACCTGAGCCTGGGTTTTCATCTAAAAGTCACCGAAATGTCTGGTTGTCAGTGGCTGAACTCAGAGGTGCAGGGCACACACAGGAAGCCAAGGACTGGCTCTTTCCTTCTTCTAGTGCTAGAATCTTCTTTCATGACAAAAGCTCTGTCCCACCTTGCACCTGTTAATAAAACGTCACCAATTATATTATTTCCTGAGATTCATTTTTAACTCTTGATTGTTCCAGAAATGATGTAGTGTTTGGAAGGTCACCTCTGGAGAAGAACAGCTGACTTCTCTGGGATCAGAGTTCTTCTGGTATTATCACTCTCATTTTCCCCAGTAAATAATCCTTTCTCTACCACTTCTCCCTCAGCTAGTTTGAAGTGAGATCTCCTTAAAGCTGAACAAACTAAGCTCTTAGGAGGATGACCCGAAAAAGGAATTTTGTAGAGCTAGTTCAGTTATGTGTGAAGCAGATGTTTGAGGGAGGGAGGGTGGGGTGATAAGCTCTATTTGTTGATCCTTAATATGGAATTGGGTTAGCCTCTTACATGTTTGATGGCTTCCAGACTCTGTAAGACACTTTTGAATGACTCAGATTTTAAATCTGTCAAATAAAAATGATAGTACTTCTCTGAGGTCTCAACAGGCTGTTTGGGGTGCATGAGGGGTAACAGGCGAAGAGTCTGGAAGTATCTATGTGTCATTCACGTATAAGTTCTGGCATTTTTGTTATTAGAGGTAGGATTCTGACATGGTGCTGTGTTGCTGAGAGAAGGAAGAGACCTGCCTCCCCAGCCTTTCCCTTTCTATTTCTTGTCATTTTTCTGTTTTCTTCTTTGTCTTCCCAATGCCTTGCCTTTTTTCTGTCTTTTCTAAGGCCAGCAGTGTCCCTTGGATTCCTGCAGATAATTGCCTGTCAGATCTGGAGAACTGAACAGTTTGTGATCAAAACTACATCTTTAATCTATATTTACAAGGGTTTTACATCATGCCCAGTTCTGGGCTTAAAGAGGGGTTGGCAGCTGATTTCATTACTAGCCACCCTGTGAGGAGGATAATTAAGCAGGCTCAACTCAGTCCCTGCTGCTTTCAACACCTGAGCAGGACACAAAATACTGCCCATGTGACAGATCAGTGCCTTATATTCAAAATGTCCATCTTTATGCCTTGGATTTGTGGCTGTTATTTAAACCACCTCATATTTTCTCTGTCAATCTAAGTGTATTTGTGTTTTTCTTGACTGGACACTTTTCTTTTCATGTTTGTTTATTTTGAGAGACAGTGTGCACGCGGGCGAGTGCACCCCAAGCAGGCCCTGTGCCTTTATAGCAGAATCCGACTATGTGGGCTCATCTCACGGACTGTGAGATCAGGACTGGAGTTGAGATCAAGAACTCAGCTGCTTAACTGACTGAGCCACCCAGGTACCCCTCTCCGGGACACTTCTGACTCCTCTACAGGAAAGCAGGAGCACCTTTAGTGCCTCCTCCCAAAAGTGAGTTTCATGTTTGCCATGCAACATATATAGTAAATCAGATTTTTCCAACTAGACCCTCTGTTAGGGGCTAAATTTTACAACCCCTGCCAATTCATATGTTGGAGCCTACCCCCACTAGGTCTGAAGGTGACTGTATTAGGACCTTTGAAAGGGTGAGTAGGTTAAAATGAAACTTTTAGCCTGGGCCCCAACCCAGTCTGACTGGTTTCAGAAATTTGGACACACAGAGAGATGGCAGGAGTGCACGGGCATAGGGAAGAGACCGTGGAGGACACGGTGAAAAGGTGGCCAATGCAAGCCAAGGAGATGGGCCTCAGAAGAAGCCAAACCTTCTGGCTCCTTAATTTTGGACTTTCCAGCTTCCAGAACTGTGAGAAAATTTCTTTTGGTTAAGCCACCTAGTCTGTAGTATTTAGGGCAGCTTTAGTAAACATGCCCTCAAATTTTAATGAAAGTTTGTAAAGCCATGTTTACATGATGTGAAAACAACCAGGTAAATACAAACTTAATTTTACATTTACAGGTCAGCTATACAGGGTAGTGATGGGCTGTAGTAGTCGGAGCTCTCTAGAGAACCAGAACCAATAACTTCTCTTCCTCTCTGTCAGCCTATCTAGAGAGCCTTTTTATTTTTTTCTATTAATTTTTTTTAATGTTTATTTTATTTTTTTTTTAAATGTTTTTTTTTTTTTTTATTTATAGGAGAGAGAGAGACAGCGTGAGCAGGGGAGGGTCAGAGAGAGAGGGAGTCACAGACTGAAACAGGCTCCAGGCTCTGAGCTGGCAGTCAGCACAGAGCCCGACGCGGGGCTCGAACCCACGAACCGCGAGATCATGACCCAAGCGAAAGTCGGACGCTCAACCGACTAAGCCACCCAGGCGCCCCTTTTAATGTTTATTTTTGAGAGAGAGAGAAACAGACAAACAGAGTGTGAGTGGAGAAGGGGCAGGCAGAGAAAGAGGGAGAGCAGAATCCAAAGCAGGCTCCAGGCTCTGAGCTGTCAGCACAGAGCCCAACGTGGGGCTAGAACCCACAGACAGTGAGCTCATGACCTAAGCCGAAGTTGGACGCTTAACCTACTGAGCCACCCAGGCTCCCCAAGAGTTATTATATTAAAAAACTTATTTTTTGAGAGAGAGTCAGAGCATGAGTGGGGGAGAGGCAAAGAGAAAGAAGGAGACACAGAATCTGAAGCAGGCTCCCGGCTCTGATCTGTCAGCACGGAGCCTGATGCGGGTCTTGAACTCACAAACTGCTAGATCATGACCTGGGCCAAAGTTGGATGCTCAACTGACTGAGACACCCGGGCACTCCATGGAGTTACTACATTTTCAAGTCTGGTGTCAGAATTCTTTTTTGAGGGCACCCTAGTCTTTTATTTTGTGGTCTTCAACTGATTGGATGAGGCCTATCCATATTATGGAGAGTAATCTCCTTCAGAATCTGCTGATTTGAATGTTGATCACACCTAAGAAATACCTTCACAGCAATATCTAGACTGGTATTTGAGCAAATATCTGGGCACCAGAGCCTAGCCAAGTTGACACGTGGTACTAATGCAAATGTGGTAGCCAAAGCTCACTTTGTAAGTTAAAGAAAAAAAAAAAAAGTGGGATTTCAGAAGGTGATTTGATAAAAGCTCACTTTCAAGTGGTGGTATTAATAATCCTGTGCTTTTACATGTATAGCCTCACGTGATCCTTTCAGTCGACCTTTTGTTTTAATATGTGAGCTAGTTGACCACACATTTCAATCACAGTGTCCTCATTACCTCTACATTTCTGTTGATGATACAAGCATTAAGGGTGACGTCAAGTGTGGATTCCATTGTATTTACACAATGTTTCAGAATTTCAACACTTGCTGTACTTGTTTCATAAATCACTTAGTCTTTGCTTTTTTTGCCTAGGCATCTTAAGCAGAATATAGAAAAACGATGAGTTTTTTGGGGGGGTGGCGGATTTTGCATCATAATCGTACTTTGCTACCGTGGGAATTCCTGCATAAAAATCTAGGAGTGTAGTTGAGGTAATGTTTGAATTTTACTTTCCTTCTGTTACTTCTACTGTCCATTCGATTGAAGCTTAGAAAAGTAGCTATCTTAAATTGAAGCTGCCTTTCTGAGGCAGGAGGCTATGGTAGAATGGAGAGGTGGGGTCTCCTAGGTAACCAAATTTAGGCAGCACAAACGCCCTCCTTTTAAAAGGGCCTGGGTCTATTGAAAGCGTGTTGGTAACTGTTAAAGAAGAAACCATTAAACCACCCCTCCCCCCACCATCTTCATTGTGATTTAAATCAATCCCTACTTTTCATTCTTGCGCAAAACTAATTAACACCCTAATTATTTAGAGTGCTTTAAAACTAGGTGACAGGGCTCCCCTTTCTCTAGAAGGGACTGACATTTTTCTTTAGGAACAAATGGAAATATATTTATGGGTAGTTTGCAAAAGGATTCAAATCACTTAGAAATACACCACTTTTTTTTTTTTTTTTTTTTTTTTTTTTTTTTTTTTTTTTTTTTTTTTTTTTTTTTTTTTTTGAAACTCTGTTTCCTATCCATGTCTGTGATTTAGGGATCATAGAAATAAATTTTGGGTTTGTATAAACCAAGTAAGTAGCTTCCTAAGGATATAAGACCTGAATGTACTTAATGCAGATTACTTAGAGAAACCAGAAGAAAATGGAATTGAATATTCATTATATCTTTGAAAGAAGGAAGGCATTCTGAACGTAGAAGCAATAGAAAGAATCACAAAGTATACTTAAATTAGCTTAAATTCACTGGGTATTAGATGGGCAGGAGGGCACATTGCCCCTCCCCACCTCCCATTAGTAGGCAAAGAACAGACCCAGAAAATGTTTGTGGCAAAAATGGCCATCAGTCTTTATTATTGTCAACCCATGAACTCAATTCAAAACAAGCAGAGGACATCAGAAAAAAATTCACGGCCAGTAACTGAACACGTTGAATGTGTTCTCAAATTGCCGGCAATCAAACCCTGTAGGTTAAACTCAAATGCCAAAAACATCTTATAATAATACGGTCAAAGAAATGTGAGATATGTCAGATATTTGATGATATTAAGAAATTATTCTTTAAAGTCTTAGGTTTAATAATGGTATTTTTAAAAATCCTTGTTTTTTAGGGGTATATTGAAAGATGAAATTATATGATGTCTGGGATTTGCTTCAGAGTAGTCCAGGTTGGGAAGGAAGGGAAATGATTGAAGGCATAGATACAGTAAAACAAGGGAGAAGGACACGAGTTGATATTTGTTAGACTGGGTGATGTTTACATGGGGATTCATTACGTTCTTTTCTTTTTTTTGGTTTGAATTTTTAAAAAAACATTTGTAATTTTTTTATAATAAAAGTTAAAAAACCCAAAGGTAGAACTAACTTGAAACAAAAGAGGAAACCACACGTTATGTGCTTTCTAATGGAAGTACCCAGCACCTCGCATGAAGTATTTATTGCTGCCCAGAAAATGAATTTAGGGGAAATAAGGACATAGAGGAACATGTTACGTGTTCTTATGATACTCAGTCAGTATAAACTCTGTAGGGCAGTGACCTTGTTTCTCAACAAGTAAATTAAAGAAAAACATGGTAGGAGGGGAGGAGAATTTACAAATTAAGAGACGTGAAGAGACAGAACCACCATTTACAATGCAGAAAACTTGTTTGTATTTTGATTCCAAGAAACAAACAAAAAATTGAGATGATAGGGAGAATTTGGACGTTGACTGAATGTTTGATACATTTAGGCATTGCTTTAATTTTCTAAGATATGATATGGTATTGTGTTCATGTTCTAAAAAAAAGAAAAAGTCCTTGTGGCACATGGGTGGCTCAGCCGATTGAGCATGTAACTTCAGCTCAGGTCATGATCTCACCGTTCGTGGGTTCAAGCCCCACGTCAGGCTGTGTGCTGACAGCTCAGAGCCTGGAGCCTGCTTCAGATTCTGTATCTCCGTCTCTCCCTCCTCTTCCCCCACTTGCACTCTGTCTCTCAAAATAAATGTTAAAATAAGTAAATGTTCTTACTGTGTAGAGACATGCTGAAATATTTATTGGAGCTGTGTTATGTGCTCTGGGGTTGACTGCAGATGACCTGGGGAGGGAACTATTTAGAGTGGGAACATAAAGAAGACGAGACAACCACTGGTTCATAGTCGTTGAAGAAGATGATGAGTTACTTTCTTTATTCTTGGATATGCTTAAATATTTCTATAATATTTTTAAAAAACTGCATGTTTTTGCTTATTGTTATATTACTGTGAACATCTTCTACAGGATGATACCCAATGCCTTTGTACTTTTCTAGAGTCCTTTATGGAAAACAATTTTATCGAAGATAATTTTGAGCATGATATGCAGAAACATGTTGCTGGCGGTTTGCTTTATAGCCCCTTCCTGAAAAAAGCCTAAATGCTAAGCAACAAAAGAATGTTAATTTTTTCAAAATAGCTTATGGAATTTTATATGTCCTATAAAATAACAAGTTATTGCCCTACAGAGTTGCTTTTAAATTTTTTTTAATGTTTTATTTATTTATTTCTAGGAGAGAGAGAGAGAGAGAGACAGCGTGAGCAGGGGAGGGTCAGAGAGAGAGGGAGTCACAGACTCTGAAAAAGGCTCCAGGCACTGAGCTGGCAGTCAGCACAGAGCCTGACGCGGGGCTTGAACCCACGAACCGCGAGATCATGACCTAAGCGAAAGTCAGACGCTTAACCGACTAAGCCGCCCAGGCGCCCCAGAGTTGCTTTTAATTATATGAGTGAAAGAAAACAGGACAAAAGTCAGTGGCCTGGAAAAGAAGTATTTAGGAAAGTGGAACAAAAGGAAATAAAGCTCAGTGTTGAATTTTGTTTTTAGGAGAGCATCAGGTTATGGGGACAGATGCTCCTCATCTCTTTCTATAGTTTTCTGTTATATTTTCTTTGTAAAATCTTAAACATACAAATACGTAATGTTGTAAATTGAGAAAATATACCACATGTATTTAAACTACATTATTTATCTTTACCTAAAAAAAGAGCATATTTTATTAAAGTAATATGTGGAGGGTTACTTTATATTTTAAGTGAATGGTCCATCATTTTGCAATTGTATGCCCCAGAGAAACTCTTGTAAGAGACATTTCTTAGTTGCATATTTATACATTTACTTATTTATTTTAAAACACGTGAGAGAAAATAGCCCTGGTGCTTTTGACCTGTGGGAGATTTTGCATTTTCTGACCTGTCTACACGGAGGTCGGCAGAGTGGTCTTATGTACTCCTTTTCTGTTTTCCAGTCTCTCAGGAGAGAGACTGCCAAAGTGCTTCCCTCTTGCTGGATTTAAAAAATATTTATATTTTTAAATGTTTATTTCTTTTGGAAAGAAAGACAGAGATAGACAGAGCGTGAGTAGGGGAGGGACAGAGAGAGAGAGGGAGACACAGAATCCGAAGCAGGCTCCAGGCTCTGAGCTGTCAGCACAGAGCCCGACGCGGGGCTCTGACCCATGAACCGTGAGATCAGGGGCTCGAACCCACAAACTGAGATCATGACCTGAGCTGAAGTTAGACGCTTAACTGAGTCACCCAGGCACCTCCCCCCCCCCCCCCGCCCCACCCAACAGGTTTAAAATGGAAAAGGAAGAAATAGCCAGCAACATCTTACAAACAGTTGGGGAAAACAAAGTTAAGGACATGACTAGTTAAGTCATTGGTAACTTTCTTTGTGAACTTTGTCTTCTGTGTTGACAGAAGGCACTTGAACGCACAAGGATCACACGTTAGGTGATGTTTCCACAGGTTCAAAGCAAGAAAGTTGAGGATTAACCCGGGTGATGAATGGCCTGACGTCCAGGAGTCCAGACATGACCAGGGTGGCATGTGGTGCTATAGGACTAAAAGTAGGGGTGGGGGCTGGAGGTAGTGGAACAAGTGACTCACCCTTCCGCTGTTTTCTGTCTCTTCACTTTGTGGCAAGGAGAGAAACACAGGCCCCAAAGTGGAGGTGGCCCTTGGAGCTGCCTTGGTAAGAAGAAGTACAGGTCCGGCACCATGTGCCCAGGAACAGTCAGCCTTCCAGGGGCTGCCCCAGAGGCCTGGAGTCAGTGAAGGCCATATCTGGGCTTGGAGGATGAGGCCTGTCCGTATACTCTACAGTGATGCTAAGCTATAGCCCTTGGACCAGTGACCAGGATGGGTCTTACTCTCTACAAGTAACTAAAAAAATCTGGCCCATGGATTTGATGGTATATGTTGATATAGCAGTCATACAGGGTGTGTTGATTACTATTGCTACTTTTATTGACACAGTTCTTCTGAGTCTCTCATTGTACAAAGTACTAGCACTTACCATTAATTTTACAAAATATTTACCCAGCTTTATATTTTAAAGTCATTAATAGCGCCTTCTTTGGTACTTGGAGGATTTTTCTCCCTGCTGTCAAGGAGCAATGATAATAAGGCTGTAACTTAAACACCTAGACCAAGCTATTATTGGCTTCCTCTGCAGCTGCTTACCCTCCTGTGTTTGAGAGCCTGCAGTAACTCCTCTGTGTTTGGAAGCTTCTTTGTGGCTTGTGCTTGCATTTCTGAAACACAAGCTGTTCGTCTCAGTTTAGTTGTCTGAAGTGTGTGTTGCTTAAAATGAAATAGAAAAACAGCGAAAACCCTGGTTGTTTTATTATACTTAATTTCCAGGACACTTAGAAGTCAGTTGGGTGGGGGTGGGGGGAGGGAGACTATGAGAACAAGATGGCATGAGAAATCTGAGGCCTAGGAAGGTAAAGGAAATTTTCCAGGATCACACAGGCACCCAGAATTTAACTTTCCTGAGCACAGGGCCTTTGTAACTCTTGTGTATAGCTCTGTCCAGTGCAGAGAAGTTGCTCAATAAATATCTACTGACTGAATGAAAGAGTGGGCCAAGCCAGATTCTGAGCCCAGGCCTAACTCAGTATTGTAATGCTCCTGTTGAACACATGTGTTTAACTGTGTTCAAGGTGCAACTGAGCTGTTGAACGGTCTCAAGTCCATGAGGTATGACTTGGAAAGGGTTTTTATTTTCTTCGTCTTTACCTTTAGTCATGGTAGGCTGACTGTCCCGTTCCTGTGCCTTCACAACGTGCAACTTCCACAGACTTCCAGAGATGAATCTGGTTTGATTTAAATCTTCTCCCTTTTCCCCAGTGCCACTTGACCCTGACCTTGAAGAGAAGGGAGAGATGGGGTGCTTTGCTCTTTCACCCTTTCCTCCCCTTGGTCATCTGGGGTCTAGCACGCCTCCCCCAGGTTGGGAACAGAAAAGAAGCACTGGGGGTAAGGCAGGGAAGGCAAACATCTTTACACTTTGCTGCATGCAGATGCCGTCCTCTTCATGCTCGTTGAGGCTGTGTCTCTGGCTAGCAGCTGGCTCAGTATGTCCCAGGTCTCTGCTCCTTGGCTCAGGGAGGGGCTTTGCCTCTGGCTGGACCTTTCCTAAACCCTTCTCTCTACCCTTTTGCTGGTGGGGACCTCTTATTCCATGGCAGCCATCTTGGCTAGGTATCAGCAAGATGGTTCAAGTCAGGCTTCATAGCATGGTGTTTGTTGCTTTGGTCCAAGGAAGCTTACTTGGCCTTGCCTCTCCAAACTGTGGGTGTATTGGCTGCTTTTCTGGTGTCATCTCCCTCCTCTTCTACCTTCTCTCCTGTCTCTCCAGTTCTCTTTTCTCCTGTTCAGAAGGGCATGGGGGAAATTAGCCAATTCACTGCCTCAGGAAATGACAACCAGTGAAAGAGATGTTGGTCGTCTTCTTGCAGGCACCCCCAGTCTCTCTGTGTGATCGCCTGATAACCCTACCAATTGGTAGGTGGGGGAGTGAGCTGGAAAGGCTGTGTACCTGGAAGAATAAGTGCTGCCCTCTCCTCGAGGGACTCTTTATCTCCCCCTCCCTAGTGTTCTAATGGAGACTCGGAAGCTGGTATTCTGGGTGGCTCTGTTACATTGGAGGAAGTATAGGGCCCCTATTTTATTAGAAGTTGGGTCACTTAGTGGTTCTGTCCTCAGCAGTGGGCTTTGGTCTCTAATGCTGAGGTGGTAGGAGAACTTATACCAAGATTTTATCATAGACACTTAGATACCAAAGGCATTTTAGTAGAAGGAAAAGCACATATGCTGAGTTACATCTTAAGTTGTCTGAAGGATTAAAAAAAGGTGTAATCTTATGAACTGGGAAGATGAGCTGGTAGACTAGGAATATTCTGGCAGCATTTGTGCATTATCTCATTTATTCTTGAAAATACACTACAGTATATGGACACAAATGTTCAAAGGAAACGTGCTAACATTACCATTACCATCTGTAAGGCCACATGTCTAAACGTCTAAACCAAACTGACTCCATGACAGGCTTTAAGTTTCCCCTCTAAACAAGAAGGCCTGAGTTTCAGCTTCCCGGAAACTATCAGGCACTTACACATTGCCCAAGGCAGGAGAAACCACCCTTGCAACACCCAATCAATCAGGAAAGGCCAGCGACCACCCTCCACATTGTTAAGGAAGAGGCCTGGAGATAGAAACTATAGATAGGACCCTGTTACCTAATGTTAAAGTTAACCCGTTAGTCACCGAGTAAGACCCTAGGCTCGCTCTGTGATTGGTTAAATTTAAAGGTACTCTAAATGTTGTAATTGGATCCCGCCAAAAGTAACGAATACTCTAGACAATGTGTATGGTCAAACCTGCTGTCAATGATGTTGAATAATTATGATTGGATCACTGTTCCCATGTCACAACTTCTGTAACTCCCCAGTCTCAAACCCCATTAAAACCCTACTCTGCCCTTGTTCGGGGCTCTCAGCACAGATCCATACACTGGTGAAGTCTGGGAGTCCGAGCTTAAGCCCGTAATAAAGCCCTTTGCTTTTGCATACGTGACTCGGACTCCTTGGTGGTCTTGGGATTTTGGGGAGATCGCGATCTGGGCATAACACATCTTAGCTGTAAAAACTTTTTTTTTTAATGTTTGTTTATTTTTGAGACAGAGACAGAGGTGAGCTGGGGAGGGGTGGGGAGAGAGGGAGATACAGAATCTGAAACAGGCTTCAGGCTCTGAGCTGTCAGCACAGAACCCAATACGGGGCTCGAACCCACAAACCCCTGAGCCGAAGTTGGACGCTTAACCCACTAAGCCACCCAGGTGCCCATAGCTGGCCTAAAATTTATATTATAAAAACTTTTGATGGAGCTCTTTCCTGATACAGGGAAATGTTCAGCATATATTACCTAGTACAAAAAGTAGCTTATAGAACATAACTTTTGCTGTATGCATAGGAAAAAAAATTGGGCAAATACAAAAAATTAATAGGACTATTATTCTTGAAAGCGATTCTGTTTCATTTTTACTTTCCTGTAGTTTATGAACTTTTTAAATAAGGAATCTTTTTTATATATGTAAAAATATGTCTTAAAAGAATTGTACAATTAATGAAAAATTAGGTATATACTTGTATCAGCTCTTCTGTCTTTCAGATGTCTTATGTCCTTAGTTACTTATGATTTTTTTTTAACATTTCATATTTTTCGAACAGTAAAACTTCTAGTTTTTCTTTTTTCTCCTTACTTGGCCTACTAAGTATTACTTCATTCCACAATCTGGCTTATGTTTCAACAACTGAATGTACTAAATATTATTTGGCATTTATAAATGCATGTGGTAATTTGGAAAAATGCCTTTTTTAAATGTAAATCTTCCAAGTAACTTTAAAAATCTAGCCTTCGGTTTGAAGGCTAGAAAACATGAATACTCTTAACTCCTAGAAAGAGCATCCAAAGGCTATCTGTCTTATATCCTGACTATTTTGTAATTTAATGGAATCACTAAAGTGTTTCAGGAAAATTATTTCCACAGGGTTGAAGTGCCTACAGCTTCATAAATCAGAATGGAGGTTTAGCAGGCAAAGAAATAGTGGCATCGCAAATCTGTATCTCTTAGTCTAGCCAGTTGAATATCAGCTTATAAGGTCTGAGGGTTAGGAACTTGCCGTGGGGTCTAACTTTCTGTAATACCTCCAAGCCTAGCACAGAACAAGGTGCACGGTACAGGTGATGGTGATGGCAGCAAACATTTACTTAGCACTTACTATGTGCAAGGCATGTCCTATGTGGTTTTCACACATTACCTTGTTTTACCCACACGACGCTCTCTGGGATAGGTGGCTTTTAACTTATTCTGAAGGGACAGGGACAGAGCTGGAGCATGGGTCGTCATGTGTGAGAAATCTAGGTATTTTTGATGCCAAGCTGGCCTAAAATCCCCTAATTATGGAATCACTTTGGAAAGCCTTTTGATTAGGTAGACTGAAATTCAGGTTAAAGTAGAGTATATTCATAAAACTGGGTACAGGGTGAGTTTGGCTCAAAAGTTCCTTAGTGTTAACATGAAAATTTTTCTCAGTAAGAATTTCTTAATGTTTGTCACATTTAACTTTATTGTATAAAATCTGTAGAATCTTGTTTATGTTCTGAATATTGTAAGTGATATGGTCAGAATACTAAATAGAACAATTCAGAGGTAGAATGAGCACAGAAATCATTCTAACATAGTGCAGGATGTGTTGGGGGTACATGCGCTGGCATTTAAGCTGGGCTTGAAGGATTGTTGACAATTTAGGGAAAGTAGGACTAGCCTAATATTTTGGAGTCAGGTCCTGAGAGTGGTTTGGTTTTTATAAATACTAGGGGGGGTCATGGGGTTCTCTGAATTAACACCTGTCATTCATTCCAAGATCACCACCTTCCAGCAGAATGCTCCTTCTGTAAGGAGACCGTATTGAAGGAACGTGTGGAGTCTTACATTTTGAAACTTTGAGTATAAAAGTTTAGTTTAGGGGCACCTGGGCAGCTCAGTCAGTTGAGCGCCCCACTCTTAATTTCGGCTTAGGTCATGATCCCAGGTTCGTGGGATCAAGCCCCGCGTTGCACTCTGTGCTGAGCATGGAGCCTGCCTGGGATTCTCTCCCCCCCGCCTCCCTGCCCCTCTTGTTGTGCTTTCTCTCAATCTTAAACAAATAAGTAAATATTTAGTATAGAATGATGACAGTCAACCTTGCATTCTTGTTTTCCAGTTCCAAGTGTATATTTTAACAACTCTTCTCTTTGCTATATAATGTATATCAACACAAATTTCTAGATTCTTGTGTTCTTATTTTATTGATGTCTTGGTTAATTGGACCATGTCTTTAAGTAAGGGCTTATTCAGTCTCTGCGTGTTTGAGAATGTGTTCGTGTTTTCCACACAGTCAGCCAAAGGACTGTTGGTCAGATAAAATTCTGTATGTCACTTGATTCCTCTCAGAACTCTGGTGC
Source organism: Hyaena hyaena (assembly GCF_003009895.1). Classification (NCBI taxonomy): domain Eukaryota; kingdom Metazoa; phylum Chordata; class Mammalia; order Carnivora; family Hyaenidae; genus Hyaena; species Hyaena hyaena. Next base: position 944,626 of record NW_024080940.1, read on the forward strand.
TGGTGGCCCGTTGTCTTCTGGTATTCAAAGTATTGGAGAAGTCTGAGCAGCCTGATTTGGGGACCCTTTGCAAATAACCTGTTTTCTACCTCAATACCAATTGAGTTTTTTCCTTAATTTGAAGGCAAATTTAAAAAAAAAAAAAAAACAGTGATAAAATGTGTCTAAAGATACTGGTCTCGCGTCTCCCACCTTCCCCTCTCACTAATTCTAACTGCTACTTAGAGACTCACTTAATTTTATAGATGAGTTTTTTTTTTAATTCATGGTAGTTTGCTTTTATTTTCTTAATTATCAATTTCAGATTTCTACATCATATATTATGTTGCTTGGATCCTTGTTTTATATCTTTTTTCCTCTCCTTCTTACTGTCTTTTTTCTTTTCCTTTGAGTCCAATTTGTCTTCTACTTTAATTTCAAATTTCCTAGATTCCTCAGTCTTCTGTTCACCATTTCCAACACATTTTAAATTTGGCATCTCCATGTGGTCTTCTTTGATTCCAGATTGTTCTATAGGGAAGTTTCATAGACATATTTTTCTCCTGGATCTAGTTGAAAACACACATTAGGAAACTTCTCTGGTTTCTTAAAGACTAATTCTGTTATAGGAATAAATGTGCTCTGGTTCTCAAAGATGTTCTCTTCCTTTGGACTGAGGGAGCTTTTCTTAGAGCCTGTATTGTTCTCTCAGCTAACATTTATAGAGGGGAAGGCTGTGATCATTTGGAACTGAGGAAAGAGATGTGTTCTATCAGATATTTTAAGATTCCTATTCAAATATTTCTGTCAAAAAAAAGAAAAAAGCAGAAGGGAAATCTGCCTTTGTTAATCTATGTTTTGCCATTCCAAAAGTCTGGCAGCCTGAGGGGGATATAAATCTGAGGTGATCAGTGGGCAGTTGTCCATGCCAGAGTTCAGTGGCTGTGAGTGGCAGCTTCAAATCCACTGGGGCAGTGTCCCCTTCTTGGCTGGGCATAGATGCCTTCCTTAGGCACTGGCCACACGTGCCCGTGCTGCCGGTCTCATGCTTTTCCATTGTTCCGTTGGCCTGTGGCACACTTCATGGTGACTGACCCTCACCATCGCCGTTTATCTGTCTGAGTTAGGTGAATGGAGTTTTGTTGGGATATCTTCCAGGCATTTTTCTGGAGGGTAAGTGGCAGCTTGTCATGGTCAGTGGTCCATTTGGCCTTTCTTCAAACTTGTCCCATCTGACCTAAAAAAGAAATTCCCCGAAGTTTCTGGCTTGTGGATATCATCTTTCCACGGTTTCCTGTTCAGATACAAACTTTCCCTTAATTTTATAGTCTGCAGTTCATTTTAATGAGACACTGATAAATCATCCAAGATATTTAAGACGTTGATGAATTTTCCCAGGGTCCAAACCACTTTAGTAGCTTGGCTCAGAGGAGCCTTGCAGCTGGGACTCCTGGACTTGCGTACAGTCTGCAGTGTCTTTTCCGGGCTGTAGCCAGTCAGTAAATCGGGGTTTGCCCTTGGGTGTATATTGTGAATATGAACATCAGCCGATCCTAGTAGAGAACCACTATTCACAATAACAGAATGGGTAATCCCTCAGGAGTGTGAATAGTAACCACATTAGCTAACACTCACCGAATGCTTACTATGTGCCAGACACTGTTCTAAATGTTTAGCAAATATTTGGTTCATTCAACTCTCACAACTCTATGACAGAGGTTAGTCTTACGGTTTCTTATCTTACAGTTGAGGCACACGGGAATTCAGTTGCTTGGCCAAGCTCTCAGTGGTGGAACTGGGCTGTGAATGGAGGCAGTCTGGTTTCTGGGTCCATGCATTTAAAGCACTACATTATGCTGCATTTCAAAGAATGGGACTGAGGTCGGAGATCTGATAGTACAAGGAGTTTGGATTTGTTCGAAGAGACAGAAGGGAACCAGCTGATGCCTAGCAGTGCAGGTAGGTGTCAAGATGAAAATGTCAAGATAATATTCAAATCATTGCTGTGGAGAAGAAGGAAGACTATCTTGGGGGAACCAGAAGGGCTGGCTACTTCCTTAATATTTTTACTGGCAACATTATCTTTGAAAAAGCTCAGTGCTTTGCTGGTGTCTTTTACTCAGGCAAACATTCAGTTACTTGACAAACATTTATTTATACTGGCCACATAAACACAGCCCTTGTGCTAGGTGTCCAGGATGCAGATGTAAAGACCATAGTCCCTGCCCTTGAACTCAGAGTCTGTGGGACAGTAGTAGATGTACACCTAGTGACTTTTAGTAGAACTTATTTCTGACTGGTAATAAGTTGTATCTAACATGTCCTGGAAAATGGAGCTTTCAAAATTTCCAAAGCGTCCATGTTTTTATTATAATTTCATTGTTTAATAATAAATGGACTAATTCATTTTCAGTATGTGTTTAAATTTTTTTAAGTTTGCTTATTTATTTTGAGAGAGAAAGACCGAGCGAGTGGAGAAGGGAAAGAGAGAGAAGGAAAGAGAGAAACCCAAGCAGGCTCCGCACCATCTGTATAGAACCCAACGAGGGACTCGAACTCAGGAACTGTGAGATCATGACCTTGGCCAAAACCAAGAGTTGGGTGCTTAACCGATTGAGCTGTGCAGGCACCCTAATTTTCAGTATGTGTTTAAACTACAGATTCCTGACATATATGTTAAAGTCCAAATCCATAGCCTAAGAAGACGTATGAGAGTTCCATATAATATGCTTGACTAAATTTTCTCCCTTTTGGTGAATTTTCTGTGTGTTCACTTGGCATCTATCTCCATCATAAAATTCTAAGGCAAGACATTTGGGGGGAATCCCTTGTGGGCTCCAAAAGAATAATAAGTGAGGCTTCATAGATAGGAACATTGATGAGTTTTCCAAAGTTCTCTGTATTTGCTAGTGTCCTTGGTTTTGCACTTCTGTTGCTCTTCCTAAGAAGCGTGTAGTAACAAAGCTAAGTATTCTTGGGCTTTCTTTTGGGACCCTCTATCTTCCAGGGACTGGGGAGATAACCATGCAGGACAGCCATCAGCAAAATCAGACTGATGATAAACATCACAGCCCCTCATCTTATGCTCTTGAAAAACGCTGCCCTTTGCCTTTAGATGTCAGGCAGAAATAATTTCTTGGACCAAATTTTTTCCCCTGTGGGTGGATATTGGAGTTTATTTTGGGTTTGCTATTATTGGAGTGTAGAAAGGCTATAACAGATATGCCCTTCCTTGAGAACTATGAGTTTTGGCATAAATAAATCAGTGGTGTCTCTTGCCTCAAATATATTAAAATATCCAGACTACTTAAAATTAACCTCTGATAACATTAGACAGTGTGCTTAGATGTGTATAGTATTTTGATTATTTAAGTCGCTTTAGAGATTTGGAGTAGTAATGATGAGTTGGAACACTGAAGTTCCCCTTCAAGTTAGAGAAAGTTCTATTTTATTTACTTTGTTTTTTACTTTCATTTATTTTTTTAAATTTTGTAATGTATTTATTTGTGAGAGAGAGGGAGACAGTGTGAGCAGGGGAGGCGCAGAGAGAGAGGGAGATACAGAATCTGAAACAGGCTCCAGACTCTGAGCTAGCTGTCAGCACAGAGCCTGATGCAGGGCTCGAACCCACAAACCATAAAATCATGACCTGAGCCAAAGTTGGATGCTTAACTGACTGAGCCACCCAGGTGCCCCATACCTTTATTTATTAAAAAAAATTTTTTTTAATGTTTTTTTATTCTGAGAGAGACAGAGACAGAGACAGAGACAGTGTGAGCAAGGGAGGGTCAGAGAGAGAGGGAGACACAGAATCTGAAGCAGGCTCCAGGCTCTGAGCTAGCTGTCAGCACAGAGCCCAATGCGGGCCTCGGTTATTTTTTTTTTAAGAGAGTGCAAATTGGGGAGAGGGCAGAGGGAGAAAGAGAATCTTATGCAGTCCCCACGCTCAGCATGGAGATGTGGAGCTTGATCCCGTGGCCCTGAGATCATGACCTGAGCTGAAATCGAGTCAGACCTTCAACCGACTGAGCCACCCAGGCGCCCCTAGAAAGTTCTATTTTAATGCATTGAGTCATTTAAAAATATCCAGAGATTTATTAGGAGGGTCATTATGAAAGAATATGAAAATTTCTGCCATCAAGTACAAACTGTTCAGGGAGCCAAATATTTTTAAATGTGCTGTTATCTCCTCTTGTACAAATGAGGAAATGGAGATGTGCAGAGATAAATACCTTCCCCAGGGTCACAAAGCTAATAAGTTGTAGAGCCAGGATTTGGACCCATACACTCAGAATGCAAGCTCTTGGCCCTGTGCTATATTGCTTCTCTGTAAGGCATAAAACGGGAAAACCATGTACTTTGAATGCTAGTGTAAAACATTGTTAAAGTGAAGGGCAGGGAACAACATTCAGCTTTGTTAGCAGAGAGATGGCAAGATAAAAATGAGGAAAAATGACTTGAGTAGCTAAATGTTAGAAGAGGAAAGAATACCTTAGATTCTGAGGCCAAGAGCTTGGCCAGAGCTCTAAGTTTTAGTGTGGGGTGTGGCAGAGGCCAGAGGGAGAAGTGGGCAGAGTGGAATTTAAGGTTTGATGCTAGGTTAAGAAAGGCCGTCAGTTGTGATTGTGTATGTGTGTGTTTGAGGGGGGTGGGCTGGGAGGAGGGTGGTCAGGGAGAGGGGCACTAAAGAATATGGGGTCTCTTGTTGGCCATGGACAGCCATAGATGATTTTGCATAGGAACCTGAGCTAGAGTGGTAGACAAGGGTATTTAACCAGCAGGGAGTTGGCATGGTAGAAAGGAAGTGGGGGTAACTGGAAGCAGGAAGGCCACTTAAGAATTACTTATTTTCTATTTAAAAAATGTATACCCCCTTCAGCCATTTCTTCTACCCCACAATGAGTAAAGGGGGTATATATTTTTTTAAACGCATATTTATTTTTAAGGGGGGGCAGAGGCAGCTAGACAGAGGATCCAAAGCAGGCTCTGTGCTGACAGCAGAGAGCCTGATGCAAGACTCAAACCCACGCACCATGAGATCATGACCTGAGCGGAAGTCAGATGCTCTACCGCCTGAGCCACCCAGGCGCCCCATATTTTTAAAATAAAAAACAAAACCAAAGCCAAACATAGCTTACTCCCCCACTTTATCACATTAAACAAGCAAACATTATTCCTGTTTTCTGGATGGGAAGGTGAGTCCAGCATGGTGAGCTGGCTTGGGTGAAATCACACAGCAAAAGCTGCCACTACACAACGTTTTCTTCTGTAGTAGATTACTAAAGAAAGGAAAACAAAAGGCAGGGCTTCTGAGCTGCATCACCCCACTTTCCTCTTCTGCATGGCTTCTCCATCCTTCATGCTCATTAACTTTGCAGATCTACTGGGCACCAAATAGTTTCTTCATTTTAAGTTTTTATTTTATTTTGAGAAAGAGAACAAACAAGTTGGGGAAGGGCAGAGAGAGGAGGAGAGAGAATCTCAAGCAGGCTCTGCACCGCCAGGGGCTTGAACTCACAAACCATGAGATCATGACCTGAGCCAAAACCAAGAATTGGAAGCCTAACCAACTGTGCCACCCAGGTGCCCCTCTTCATTTAAACATTTTTAAACTAATATGTAAAATGTGAATCCACTGTAATCTGTAGAAATAGGCATTTATATTTATATAAATCTGAATATGAAAGAGCAGTATAAATCAAATGTGGACCTTGTTCCCTTAAATAAGCATCCTGATTTTGGAGAACTTTATCCTGTTTATAAAAACTCCTAGGGGCACTGGGTGGCTCAGTCCATGAAGCTTCTAACTTCGGCTCAGGTCATGATCTTGCAGTTCACTAGTTGGAACCCAGGATCAGGCTCTGTGCTGACAGCTCAGAGCCTGGAGCCTGCTTTGGATTCTGTGTCTCCCTCTCTTTCTCTGCCCCACCCCT
>NW_024080940.1:951464-1001365 GCF_003009895.1 Hyaena hyaena
TTTTATTTATTTATTAATGTTTATTTAGTTTTGAGAGGAAGAGATAGAGACAGAGCATGAACAGGGGAGGGACAGAGAGAGAGGGAGACAGACACAAAACCCAAAGCAGGCTCCAGGCTCTGAGCTTTCAGCAAAGAGCCCTACGTGGGACTCGAACTCATGAACCGAGAGATCATGACCTGAGCTAAAGTCAGATGCTTATGACTGAGCCACCCAGGCGCCCCTCCCTTAATTATCTTCTTTTAAATTAAAGTTTACTTATTTTGAGAGAGAGGGCACACATGCACAGAGAGAGAGAGAATCCCAAACAGGCTCCACACGGACAGTGTCTTGGGCTTGAACTCCAGTAAGATCATAACCTGAGCCAAAATCAAATTCAAATGTGAACATTTATTTTAATGCCTCCAATTAGGAAGACAAATGTTTTATTAGAAACACCAATAGCTAATGTTTCTAAGCTGAAATTTAAAAAATTTAAGGCTATTTGGGGCACCTGGGTGGCTTAGTCAGTTAAGCATCTGACTTCGGCTCAGGTCGTAATCTCATGGTTCGTGAGTTTGAGCTCCGCATCGGGCTCTGTGAGCCTGGAGCCTATTTCAGATTCTGTGTCTCCCTCCCTCTCTCTGCCCCTCACCTACTCACCTTCAGGCTCTCTCTCTCTCTTTCTCAAAAATAAATATGTAAAAAAAAAAATTTAAGACTATTAAAAAATTGCTAGAGGCACCTGGGTGGCTTAGTCGGTTAAGCGTCCAACTTTCCTTTAGGTCATGATCTTGCGGTTCATGGGTTCGAGCCCCGCGTCGGGCTCTGTGCTGACTGCCAGCTCAGAGCCTGGAGCCTGTTTCAGAGTCTGTCACTCCCTCTCTCTCTGACCCTCCCTTGCTCACGCTGTCTCTCTCTCTCTCTCTCTCTCTCTCTCCTAGAAATAAAACATTAAAAACAATTTTTAAAAAAATGCTCATTTTTCTTTTTATAGTGTTCTGCTGGGAACTTATTCAAGAATGACCTTGCTTCACTCCTGCTCTCAAACTTTGATCCAGTACTTTCTATTAACTCGAAATCTGTGGGATCACCTCACCAGTAGGACAGTCTTCTGAACTGACTTGTGAAAAGCCCTAAAGGAAAAGGGTGGGGGTAGAAGTTATTGAAGTACCTCTGATAAACAGTGATTAATGTCAGAACCTCTCTCCTGGTGCTCTGAGTATCTAAACCTATTAGTGCGGCCCAGGAGCTTGGTAAAGAGAACCCAAAGCATCTAGCACGATGACTGGCAAAAGTAGAAACCAAAAAGGTGTTGAACTGAACTGGATTAAATAAAGGCATTGACCGTAGGAATGAAAACAAGGTCGGTGCAAGGGGACCAGGGAGACACCATCAACAGCCGACTGAGCGCAGAGGTGGAGGGAGAGGAGAAGAGAACCAGGGCTTACGGCTGGGGTGACCACACTGCTAATCAAGGCAGGGACATCAAGATGAGAGGCTTTTGGGGAGGAGGGTGCAGGGAGGTTGGTTCAGGCACCTCTCTAGCTGTGGGGCATCTTTTGATTGCCTGCTGGTGCTTAGGGAGTCTTCATGTACAGAAAGGTCTGCATGTTGGTTTCACTGTCTTGCCTAGTTCAGCATTTTAACAGATACAAATTTGGTTTATATCAGGCTGGTTTGTGATCTTTACTGTTGTCAAGGGAGGAATAATTCTGGCTGAACAGAATCACATAGGGAAGTTTTAAAGTTTGCATTCATACTTTTTCAAAGAGACCTGGGTGATTCCGAGGTGCAGCCAAATAGGTATGACGCCTGGGCATGATCAGGGCAATAGGCCACCCTGATCCTCTACTCTGTCACTTAAAGTGCACCTAGACATTTGACTTAAGACTTTACATATGAAATCATTTCATCTGGATACTTCATGTGCAATCTGTCTTGTTCCACTTGGCTAAAGACCAAAGCTCAGGGGTTGTGGCTGCTTATCACACTCAAATACACACCAGAAGTACTTATGGCGTGTGCTTGAATTCTAGCCACAAGTGTCTCCAAGCATGCTGTGTGCGAGGACAGCCTGGCTCAGGCTTTGAGATGATCGTTGCTACATATGTACCTCCCCTTAAGCAATGAATTTTTCTTTCAATAACTCAGATCTCATTTATGTGTGTGTATAGTACATACACACCCACCCACATATACATAAAAATTATATAATTATATAATAAACTATATTAAAATTATAAATGATGGGGTGCCTGGGTGGCTTAGTCGGTTAAGAGTCCGACTTTCGCTTAGGTCATGATCTCGCGGTTTGTGGGTTCCAGCCCCGCGTCGCGCTCTGTGCTGACTGCCAGCTCAGAGCCTGGAGCCTGTTTCAGAGTCTGTGACTCCCTCTCTCTCTGACCCTCCCCTGCTCACGCTGTCTCTCTCTCTCTCCTAGAAATAAAATAAAACATTTAAAAAAATAAATAAAAAATAAAATTATAAACGAGTTTACTGTTCGAGGAAGTTTACTGTTCTATGAATGCACTTGCAAAAGTAAATAATCATGCTTTAAATGCCTCTGTAGGACTGCATATTTCTGTATAATCATGAGTCCGCTTTAGGTGTGGTTCCTGCATTTCATAGGGACTTAGAGCCCAGAGTTCTTCATCTCGGTGCCACCAGTCTTACCTTCTGACCCACGTGGCCCATCACGCTGTGCTCTGTGTTCCGATGTTCCTCAGTGGTGGTGAGCATCCGTGGGAAGCGGGAAGGGTCAGGAGGGGCAAGACTGAAGTAGAAAGGGCCTTGAAGGTCTGGGGTTTGACTTTTGACTCTTCTACTTTCTGGCCTTGTCACTTTGGGTGAAACTTCTATTTTCTGGGCCTCAGTTTCCTTGGCAGTTAAGATAATAATACCTACCCCCTGGAATAGTTTATTTCTGTGGTGGCTTAAAATAATGATGAGATATGTATTCTCTCACCGATCTAGAGGTTGGAAATCTAAAGTCAAGGTGGCAGCAGTGCTGTACTCCCTCCAAAAGCTTAGAGAAGCCTCCTTCCTTGCCTCTTCTGGCCCTTGGCGGTTGCCCCTAGTCCTTGGTTAATGGCAGCAAACTCCAACTTGTGCCTCCTTCATCACATGGCCTTCTCCCCTGTCTCTATGTCTTCATCTCTCTCTCCTTGTAAGGATGCCTTTCACCAGACTTGGGACCCACCCTAACTATGATCGCAACTTGATTATACATGCAAAGACCCTATTTAAAAATAGGGTTGCATTCTGAAGTTCAAGGAGGATATGAGTATTATGAGGGCACTATCCAACCCAGTGTAGGTGAGTATGGTGACTTCATTCAGCTCTTTATGGCACCTGGAAGGGACGAGCACATAGGAGACATCAGCAAATCATAAGAAGGCATTTAGAAGACTTGACCCATTTGTTCTCCAGCATCATGACCCTTTTCTCAGTTGACCGTCACTGCTGTTTGGCCAAGCTGGGTCATTCTCTTCTCACTTTCTCCACTATCATTTGGGGACCTGTAGGCTGTTTCCTGATATTTCTCCAGGAATTTGGTTCACAACCTCAGCTTTTCCTTTTTGCCATCACTCTAATATTCATACAAATGACTCCTCTAACAACCTGCTTCTGATCTCTAGGAATGTGTCCTAGACTTTCTTACCCCTGATCCCACCATCATTTCATATACCTGCTCATTGGCACCTACTATGCTCTTGATCCCAGAATGGCTGCTTTGCCTGTCTTTCCAGGCTCCAGTCATCAAGCTAACCTTCCCTTATTCCCATTCATCCCAGTGCTTCCAGTGAAAAAAATCACACTACCAAATGATCTGCACATGGAGTGTTTCTGTTCTCAGCAGTTGTGAACTCCCTAAGGGCTGAGCTTGCTTCATATCCATCTTTTTATCCCTACACTCCACAGAGCATCCGTCCCCTCCCCTGGCCCAAACACTAAATAAATGAAAGCTTCAACTCCATTGAATTGGTTGGAATTTTTTCTTCCCCCCGAGAGGTAAAGTTGGTTTCACCTATTCCCAGACTGACTTCTGCCCCACCTCTGCTTTTACCTCTTGTTACATGATTTTTAAATGTAATGTTTTAACATTGTTCAGCATAGTCTAAGAAAGAAATTTGGTAAGATTTTGGCAACTTTAAGTACATTTGTAGATTGAGACAAAGACATCAGTAAAGAAGGGTTTAATCAACAGTGGCTCCCAAGAAGTAGGAAGAAAACAAAGCTGTTCAACGAAAGCTCTGAATTGAACCCCCACCATCTGGCAGGCAGTGGGCCAGAGGCCAGGGGTGTAGTGGTGAACAAGACGGATGCTGGCCATATGGCCATTGGCCATATTCTGGAACTCCTAGTCCAGTGGGAGGTCCACAGACCTTTAAAAATACTTCAAAAATACTATTTAATTACAGTGTGTCAAGTGCTATGGAAGAGAAGCATGAGAGAGCCTAACGAGGGGAACTAACCTGGTCCAGGTGGCTAGGGAGAGCAAGATGCAAGGGGAAAAATGAGTAGGGGATCTTGGTGATGTGGGAGGGGCAGTGAGACCAGCCTGTTTCTAGATGGAGGTGTTTATAATTATGTATTATGTCTGTGACACAGAATTTAGCATTTATGTGGAAAGACCTTAGGAATCATGACCCTGTCCATTAAGGGGAAGGTGATGGATGTCAGGGTCAATAGCTGAGACAGTGTAATCTGCACATAGGAATAATCTGAAATAAAGATGTAGGGAGAGAGGAACTCATTTTAAATGAACTTAAGTATGGTTTGAAGTAACTAAGATTATTGGAAAGCCCTTAATGAAACTGCAGAGCTTGTTAAAATGGTCCAATGTTTATTTCATATTGGTAATTTTCTTGGTTTTCCATGGACTCTAAGGCATCTTACTGCTTACTAAATATATCTTGTATTTTTCAATCATTGTGTCTTCTCTCCATTAACCTACATATTAGTCATGGCGAGGTCTAGTTCATTATCTAGTCAAAAAACCTTCCCTGTCTGCCTAGGTGAAAGTTGACCCTCCCTTCTTTTGTGCTGATTCACCACGTGGCTCACTTTACCATTCCACTATCCTGTTTTGTATTGTTGGCACATTTCTCATACTGCTCTTGTTTATATGTACACTATATGGAAAGTTCAGGAAAGACTTTGCCAACTATGTAAAAAGCACCAAGTAAATAGTTGTTGGGTGAATGAATGAATGTAACAGCTATAGGTTTTTCTACATAGTCAACACAGGAAAATATCATTTGGGCCTGAAGCTTGATGGTTTCTTGTCCTCTGTCTTAAAATTTAAAATATATATATATATTTTTTTCTAGATGGTACTAATCTGAAAACTTTCCAGTGAAAACACTGCCTCCTTTGTGTAACTTTCATCTTAGACTTAACCAATTATATTGGCAAAACAGTCTGCACTTCATAAACTAGAGGGAGAAATGCAGCATTTCCAAAGGTAAACTCTTAGACTCCTCCAGATGGCCACTCAAAGCGGATCCTTATGCCAGGAGCTATGCTAATTGGTGATGATTAGGGTTTTAATGTCTTCCCTAAAGAAAGTGAAAGAAACTCTTTGTCTTCCTAGATTGCTCTGTGCTGCTGGATTATTTTGGTTGGGTAGATATATACCAAAATGCAAACCTGCCTACCAGCCAGATGTCTGTGACCAAGTTTCCACTGGTTTTTCAGTTCCCAGTGATTAAACCAAAATAAAAGAAGGTGATGCCATGTCTGGCCAACAGCAGAACGTTGCCAATTGCCAAAGCTCCAGCGTTCATCGTGCAGTTGACATGGTGTCTGCCACCCTTGCAGGGGGCAGACAAGTCTTTCCAAAGGCCAGGCTTCAAGGGAAAACTCTTTAGCGAGTAGTGTCATTTGGAAATGATTTGATGAATAGGAAACGAACAGACCAGCCATTGAAAATCTCATTTGTGATAAATTAGCAGGAATGTTTGGAGCCTACATTGAAGGTAAAGTCTGCCTTTCCCACGTGCTGCCCTTCATAGCTGACACATTACACATGTCTCCGGAGCACAGCATATGGCTTCCTGAACTTGCAAATGTGGCTTCAATGTGCTCTGTTGAAATAGCATCTGTTTAAGCAGTCTCCTGGAAAACTGAGCCGTGTTCAATAAAATAGTTAATTTCATGTCTGTGAATGTTTTCTCCAGAGTCCTTTAAAATGTTATTTTTAGGGGCTATAGTAGAAAGTTTGCAAATTTAAATTTGCAGGAAGGCATTATCTGCCTCTGAAAGGGTAACCGGCCATCAGTCCTAAGTTGTAAATATCAAAAGATTCATAGAGCATGAATCATGAAGAAACAGTGTGGAAGACCTAATTCAATTATAATAGTCACCAGTTTTTGAGTGCTTACTGTGTTCTAAGCCCTTCACGTGCGTTATATTTAATTCTCAGGATAATTTGCAAGGAGGAGAGATCCCTCCCATTTTATAGATAAAGAAATAGTCTCAGAGATGCCCATAACCTGCTCAAGACCACTTAGGTGGGAGGTGGTGAGTTCGAATTTTAAGTCAAAAACTTGAAACTCTGAAGCTAGTCTCTTTTTCTACACAGGAGTGGTTAGCTTACGGATGGACTGGGGAGAGGGGTTTTAGCCAAAGACCCCTGAGAAATTGTATGTGAACTCTTGCATGTTTTTACATTATTCTGAGGAAAGTCCATAACTTTTGCAGATTCTCCAAGGGACCATCTAAAGAAGCCGATTTTGGCACCAGCCTAGCTCCATTTTAGACATGAGGAAATAGTGAGTGAGAGCACAAACTGTCCAGAGGCACTTGGTGCACTGTTGATTTGACCAGAAAGTGAACCACGGTCTTCTTTCTAAACTCTGTACATATGTGTGTAATAAATTACATATGGAGAAAAGTGCACAAAACAAGAATGTAGCATTTAACAAGGAACCTCTGTGGAGCCACTAACCAGGTCATGAACTAGAGCACGGGACCCTGAAGTACTCCCAGGTGTCCCTCCCTCATCAAATGGCACATCCTTGCTCCCAACCACTTTCCTGACTTTTAGGGTAGCCTTGTCCTTGCTTTTCTTCATGGTTTTACCATCCGGGCTTGCATCCCTCAACAGTAGGGATCCATCTTCCCCGTGTTCATCTTCATATACATGGCGACAGGCTTTGCTCTTCTGTGTCTTGTTCTCTCAGCAGTATTGTTGTTAGTCTCCTTGTTGCATGCAGTTCTAGTTCATTCCGTTGGTTGATGCTTATGCTGTAATTTATCTTCTGTTATTGGATATTTGATTAGTTTTGCCTATTCTGAGCAATGCTTTTGTCAACATTCTCAATCACCCGCAGCCCCCCAGGAAAGCATAATATGGATTAAACTTTTGTTGAAAACAAAATACCTAGTACTACCAGGACAGAGGCAAGAATCTTTCTCCTTTCTCACCTCCTTCCCTTACTGCTGTGTGGGGTAGCCTTTGCATATGTTCCACTTGTCCCCAAACTTGGAATAAGACTCAAAGAGCACACTTGAACCTGAGTCCAGGATGCTGCCAGATCACTAAGAGTAGAGTCTCCAGGATAAGGCATGGGCACCTGCACCGTTAACATGTACCAGGTGATTCTTGGGACTGGGAGACGCTGGATTCCTGCCAATGAAATGATAAGACCTGGCTCCGTAGTTATAAGGAGATTCAGAAAAAGTGTACACATAATTAAAATACTGGAAGATTGGCCTACGAAAATTTAAGGGAGTAGAAAAGTTAAGGGAGTTGGATTTATTAGCCTATAAAAAATGGAAACATGATTAAATAGTTATTTGCAAAAAAATGAAAGTTTTATAATTGAAAAAAAAGTTTTCTAAGTTAAGAGAGAGTTAGGTTGATCAGAAGGAGGAAAGTCCTGCTAAAACCAACAACAGAACCAGCATTTGCTACGCACTGCAGGGGTGAGAAATAAAGTCAGAGCCTTCAGGGAGCCGAAGGCCGGGAAACAAAACAGGCACACACCGCGCTCTGGAACAAAAGCCAGGACACAGTATTTCATCAAGTCTAGACTGTGGGCTTCAGTCAGAGGAGTAGGCGGCCCTTAGGGACACTGTGGAGGAGAGAAGCAGAGAGAGGTCACCATGAAAAAGTTGATGAGCCTGCAGGGCTTGAGGTAGGCTTTAGAAGGAAGCATTTTCATAGGCAGTTGGATGACAGAACAGTCTAAAGCAGTGGCATCCGGTGCAGTTTATTGAGATTCCCCAGGAAAAGTACATATTTTATATCACCACCCAGGACACACATACATAATCAAAAGCTTTATAAAACATTGAACTTTATTAAATAAGATGCATCTGATGTTTGCCTCCCCACCCCATTCATTGTTTTAAATGTCGTATTAACCTGCTTATAGGTGGAAAATCCCATTCTGAGGGGACCAGGAACCCAGTGTGGAGGCAGAGCTAAGCTGCCCTACAGAGGAAATGCCAGTTAGAGGAGGGGATTTCCATGGGAGGGGGTGAGGGGCTGGGATGTTGTTTGTGTGGCAGTGGTCTCCAGAAGGCTTCCCCAATTCCAGAGTCTGAGTGGATTACTTTGGGTTGTTATGGCAAAATTTCACACTTCACCTATCACATGGTCTACTTTTTACACAAAACACTGTGGGCACCACATGGCTTTCTTTATGCCCACAACCAATTCTCCAGCTCTTCCAGCACCAACTAGGTGTCCAGTGATGCAGTTCAGTTCTGACACCAATGGTCTGGAGGTAACATGGATCCCACAGTGAAGGACTCAGTCCACAAAACGGCTCCCACTTCAGACGCCGTCTGCAAGTCCTGGGCCAACCGCATACCTGACCAGCTAGCTGTAAAGTCGGAGTCCGAGGGTGGAGGTTCCCACAGCCCGCTCCTCGGGTTTGATAATTTGCAAGAGTGGCTCACAGAACTCAGTTCTTACTATTATAAGTTTATTATGAAAGATTACGAATCACGAACAGCCAAATGGAAGGAATGCACAGGGCAAAGTAGGGGACGTGTGTACGGGTGCGTCCGGGGAAAGCCTCTCCTCTCTCCAGCATCATCCTCCCAGCACCTCCATGTGTTCGTCAACCTGGAAGCTTCCTGAACCCTATGGTTTCAGGGTGGTTTAGGGCTTTTTATGGAGGTTCCATTATGTAGGCATGGTGGATTGACTCAGTCTCTAATCCCTCTCCCTTCCCTGGAGGTAGGGGTGGGGCTGGGGCTGAAATTTTTCTTTTTTTAAAAGATTTTTTAATGTTTTTTTTTAGAATTTATTTCTGATAGAGTGTGAGCAGGGGAGGGTCAGAGAGACAGGGAGATACAGAATCTGAAACAGCCTCCAGGCTCTGAACTAGCTGTCAGCACAGAGCCCGATGTGGGACTCGAACCCACGAACCGAACTGTGAGATCATGACCTGAGCTTAACCCACTGAGCCACCCAGGCGCCCCTGGGGCCGAAATTTCTAACCCTCTAATTTACATGGTTGATTCCCCTGGCAACCAGCCCCCATCGTGAAGCTACCTGCTGGGGCCGGGGGTTGGGGGGGAGGTGATGTCATGTCATTAACATAAACTCATGAAGGGGAGTTTATTATGAATAACAAAAGACAGTCTTCACCCCTATCACTCAGGAAATTCATGGATTTTAGAAGTTCTAGTGCTAGGAATCAGGGACAAGGACCAAGTCTATAATTCTTACATCACAATATCACAACTTATTTATCTGATCAGCCCTACTGTTGGACAGTATATTGGCCCAGGTAACTTTAAGATTCCTTTTGGTGCTTGGTTTCAATTTAGTACCACTCAGCAGAGGGATAGAGGCGGGTGAGAAGAATTTGCTCCTAGATTCTCAAGAGCAATGACTTTATTAAACATCTGTTTTATTTCATTTTGCAGATGGCCATGGAATCTTTGGTATGGAATGTAGTGCCGGGTAGAATGGTTGTCTAGGAGAAAATACAAGGGCTATCTCCATGGGCAAGTATAGGAGAGGAAAGCAATAGCACCTTGAATACCATGCTTTCTGGAAGAAACCTGGTATGACCTGTTGTGCATATCAGAACTACCCATAGTATAACTAGCTGGCTGGCCTGGGACTAGAGAGCTCTGTCACATTAGCATCCCCTCCTTAGAGGACTGGCCAGCAGTCTGGGTAATGTGTTTTCAGAATCTGGATTCCTGGCTTAGAGGACAAATTAGGATACCTCTTGACTCCACTTTTAGCATAACTTGTGTGAGAATTTTAAGAGTAAACTCTCACTTTCTATCCTCATTTCCCAACCAATGATCTACTTTCTCCCCTAGTTTCTTCCTCAGGTGTGCCCCTATCTTCCCCATGTGTTCTGAACTGGTCTCTTGGCTCAGACTCTAAGGCCATATGTACATAGTGCCCATCTGTTTCCTGCCTGCTGCTGACTAGGAATCCCGTCTGCAGCATATACAGGTTGAATGGGGGTATAGGTTATTTATTAAATCTTTGTGTGTGTAGCCTTGTTCTCTTTGCCTTATCTGTTCTAACAGAAAAGTAACTTCTGGGCGGCACTGAAGAGAAACTAGATAAAAGGGAAGAATTTTAGACCTCAATGTGCCATTGACCTTGTCCTTCAGAGGGTGGGGGAGAGGGGATGTTTCTTGCTGTGTCCTATAGAAGTTGAACTCCCTAAATATCCACATGTAACTAATTTTAGGGAACCCCTACAACTAGGTTTTTCTCTACCCAAGAGTTGAGTGCCTTTGTGGCACTGAAAAGGAAAATCCTTTCATGTGGCTTTTCTTTGCTTAAGTACTTTCGATCATATCCTCTGAGGTTTAATATCCTTTTGATCTTCTCCAGTTTTAATTAGGGAAGGATTTAAAGACAACACTAACAATGTAGCTTTGGGATAATGTAGATGGGAATCATTGGTCCTGAATGTACTTTATACATTTTTTGTTTTGTTTTAGCTTGTAAAATGCTGTCTGGGGGAAATAAACCTAAGTCTGCTTCTTGGTGATTGCTATATTTTGCTCTTAAGTAAAGCTTCCTATCCTACCACCAAATGCTTCTGCCTCGGGTGGTATATTTACTGTGTATTGTGTTCTTCTGCAGTAGGGAACCTGATTTGTCTTTGAACATAAACCTAATGCCATCTTTGTGAGGGTATTGATAGTTGTAGAAGTTGTAGTTATAGATAGTTGAAGTTGGATGACATTGGCTTAGGCACATGCTTACCTTGTTAAAAATATTTACAGAGCCATCATGTAGAGCTACACCATTCTATATGATAGCCACTAGCTACTGGCACTTGAAGTCTAAAATTAAGGTTAAAAACTCAGCTCCTCAGGCAAACCATGAGAGACTCTTGAATGCTGAGAACAGACTGAGGACTGATGGGGGTGGGGGGGAGATGGGCATGGAGGAGGGCACTTGTGGGAATGAGCACTGGGTGTTATATGGAAACCAACTTGACAATAAACTATTTGTAAAAAATAAAAAACAAAACACTGATATGATGAATATATTTAAAAAAAAAAAAAAAAAAAAGTCAGCTCCTGAGTCACACAAGCCACATTTTCAGTGCTCAGTAGCCAGATGTGGTTAATATGATATTAACCCTTTGGGCCAGATAATTCTTTACTGGAAATGGGGGGGGGGAGCTGTCCTATGCATTGTATAATGTTTAGCAGCAACACCCCTGGTCCCGCCTACTGGATACCACTAGCGCCTCATCACAAGAATCAAAAATGTCTGCAGAGATTGCCAGATGTCCCCTGAGGAACAAATGATCCCTGATTGAGGGTAACTTGCCTGTTTGTCCAGTGCAGATGTAAACTATTTCTATCTTAAAAAGATAGCACTGTTCTAGAATAATCTCTAGCCAAATTTGGTTGGGAGGCATTTTATAGATTATGTATTTTGAGCTTTAGAGGAAAAATGACAGTAGTCGTCTGGTCCAAAATCTTGAACAACTGAGGCCCTGAGAGGTTTTGGGTGACTTGAGGTCTATAGCATGGAAGTATCAATCTAGAGTTCTGGAATTCTAGTTCATGCAGCCTAGCCGACAGACTTCTGATTTTTATTTAAACCTAGCTCCTCATTCCTGTGTTCTTGCACTCTGTGGTGGCTGTTGGGGAGGAGAGAGCACTGAGAAGTGGGAGTGGCCCAGTCTTGAGACTCTCAGAGAAGTAAATTCCTTACCTAAACCCTGTACACGTCTATTTTACCCCTCCATGGCTTTGGCTTTCTCTCAGGCCCTACCTCTATGCGAGGATGGAGGGGTGCCTAGGACATCTTGTGGCTCTACCCTTGCTGTATCAGAAGGTGGAGCCCCATTGGGTTTCCCAGTTCCATCAGTGCAGAGAGATTGGGAACATGCTCCTTGGGCCATGGAAGACTAGTCCTGTAAAATTCTCTCTCGTTAACTGTTAAATTTCCAGGGTCTCCTCTGTCTGCCTGTATGCAGTGGTCCATGGCAAAGCCTTTAAAATGAAATGCCTGGAGGTTGTTATCTTCAGAGGCCACAGGAAGCAGAGAAACTATAGAGCTGAATGTAGAAAGTTTGGGGGAGGGAGAAGGAATCTCTTCAAGGGTCTTGGTATCCATAGCAGCAGGGGCCAGAAAGTAGGTTTAGGTGGGAGAGGTGTGGAGGGCAGGCCGGCCCACAGAGTGACCCAGGGGCTTTGATGTGCCTCAGGGATGTTTTGTCCCTGCATTACACCTTTCTGTGACTCTTCTTCAGTCACTGATTTTATTCTTTCACTCCTCTGCTCCAAAGCCTTCAGTGGCTCACTGTTACCTTTTCACGTGTGAAACTTATTGGTCTTATACTCAAGGCCCATTTGCGCTTACATGGAGATCTTCTGTTTTCCTTTGTAAGAGTGGAAACCAGCTTTTATGCACATGAAAGCTTTCCTGTTACTGTGGTTTGTAGAATTAATTCTGTTGAGGTTGGGGGTTAGCAGTGGGGGAGGCTTGGCTCAAAGCTGTTTGATGTCCAGTAGCTTGCTCAGGAAGAAGTTTTGTTTCTGATGAAACTTTGTAGAGTCCGTAGCCTGGACAACTACTTAAAATCATTACACAGCTCAAGTCTCTGGGCCCAGTGACCAACAGTGAACGCGGATAAAGTTTTGTACGTAAATAAACCATCGAGTAACCTTGAGCTGTTGGCCAGTTTGGGTGTCTACACTGCAGGCCCAGTGAGCTGTGGACCAGGTCAAAGGCCAGTATTCTGAGGAGCCAGCTGTCAGAGTTTAGCCAGCAACAAGCTAATGTGTAAACTGGCCTCAAGGCCTTTTTAAGCTGCTTCATTTTCCCAGCGTCAGTGAAGAGAGGGGACTTTAGTTCAGAGTTTGCCGGCCAGCTGCCGTCTCATTGAACTGTTGATGTTTTCGTTTGGGAAGCCGGTCTTCCTGAGTGTCTCCACGGTGAAGGGGAAGGTATCCGATCTGGGGGCAGGTTTTGATTTCAGTGACTGGATGACCGGGGTGGGTCCCGCCGGTCAGCATGGCTGCGGCCTCTGTCATTCACTAATTCTGCATCTCCCCTTTGCTCCACAGACCAACGAGTGGAACAAGAATGATGACCGGCTGCTACAGGCCGTGGAGAATGGAGATGCGGAAAAGGTGGCCTCCCTGTTGGGCAAGAAGGGAGCCACTGCCACCAAGCAGGACAGTGAGGGCAAGACCGCGTAAGCTAAAAAGATCGGTTTCTAACCGTAGCAGTTCTGGGTTCTCAGTATTCTCTGGAAGCCTGGGGATCCATAGGGGAACTTCGCAAGTGTGGGTAAGGGGTCTTTGTGAAACTCCGCCACCCCTCCTACCCCGCCATGTCAAAATATGGAAGAGGCTATTTTAATTCGGTTCCTATCTCCCCAAGTGTCAAGTTACACATTGGGCTTTACCGTGGATGGCTAGATTTGTTTCAGGTACAACTGGAGGCAGTACCAGAGAAGAAATAGCGTGAAGATTGCAACTCACTGACAGGTAGAAAAGGAGTTCTATCCTACATTAGAAGCAGCATGAGAGAGGGTGTTTTTTTATTTAAACCCTCAAACCTTACTATTTACGTTATTATTTCTTTTAAAACCCCTTCCTTAATGTAGATCAATAATTACATGAGTACTGTGAATTTTGCATAATTTGCCATTTGTGGTAATCTTGCCCACCATAATTAAAATTACATATTTAATGTTTAAGAGTGTGTGTGTGTGTGTGTGTGTGTGTGTGTGTGTGTGTGTGTGTTTATTTGTATCTATCCTTACTCTGGTCATATTGTAGAGAGATCATTGATTTTATAGCTAAATAGACTTCTAATCTGGACCTAATCTAATCACTTATGGATTGTGTGGCCTTTTTTTTTTTTAAGTTGATTTATTTATTTTGAGAGAATGAGAGAGACAGAGAGAGTAGGGAAGGAGGAGAGAGAGAGAGAGAGAGAGAGAGAGAGAGAGAGAGAGAATATCCCAAGCAGTGTCTGTGCTCCTTGCATGGACCCCAGCATGGGGCTTGATCTCATGAACCATGAGATCATGACCTGAGCCGGAATCAAGAGTCAGACACTTGGAGCACCTGGATGGCTCAGTCAGTTAAGCATCCAGCTTCAGCTCAGGTCATTCTCTCAGAGTCCATGAGTTCGAGCCCCACATCAGGCTCTATGCTGACAACTCAGAGCCTGGAGCCTGCCTCAGATTGTGTCTCCCTTTCTCTACTCTTCCCCTGCTCATACTCTATCTCTGTCTCTCTGTCTCTCTCTCAAAAATAAACATTAAAAAAAATTTTTTTTAAAAAGATGCTTAACTGACTGAGCCACCCAGCTGCCCCAAATTGTGTCATCTTTCAATCTTAATTTATTAAATTTAAATTGGAGATGATGGTATTTAACCCCTAGGGTAGTTATGAATATAAAACAAGGTACCAAGTTGGGTTGGGTACCTCCAGAAGCAAGTTCTGAGACAATGATTTGAGTGTAAGTAGTTTCCATAGCCAGTGATCCCCGGAGCACACAGGGAAGGACTGAAACCTACATGGTGTGTTATTGACAGGTTACTGCTGTGGGCAGCTGGAACCAGCCCTTCCGAAGACCTGGGACTCTCTTGAGACTCAGAGCAGGGGTTGGCCAACTGTGGCCCGCAGTCTGTCTTTGTAAATAAAGTTTTATTGGGATGCAGTGAAATCCATTTATTTAGCATTGCCTGTGGCTGCTTCTGTACTGCAGAGGCAGATTGGAGCAGTTAAGACAAAGTTTCTGGTGCCCAAATCCTAACATTAACTCTCTGGCCCCTTGCAGAGCTAGTTATCCTACCCAAGGGGTAAGGAAACTGGGGTGTGTGTTACCAATCACTTGTTCCTCCAAGGTTGAGTGCTGGTCCTAGGGCCCATAATGCTCATGGGCAGAACAAGCTCAAGAGGTTATGAAAGGGGCACCTGTAGCTTTATACACCATATGTGAAGAGCTAGCAGTGGCCACAGTAGGTACTGATGAAGCCTGTTCCCTTTCCTTCTTATCCTGGATGAGTGGTTCTCAATCCTGGCAACTCCTACATTAGAATCACATGGGGTACTTTTTTTTTTTTAATGTTTGTTTATTCTTGAGAGAGAGAGTGTCTGAGCTGGGGAAGGGCAGAGAGAGGGGGACACAGAATCTGAAGCAAGCTCCAGGCACTGCTGCCAGCACAGAGTCTGATGTGGGGCTCGAACTCACTAACTGTGAGCTCATGACCTGAGCCAAAGTCGGATGCCTAACCGACTGAGCCACCCACGCACCCCACTGGGGCACTTTAAAAAAAATATATTGTTCCCATGTCCACCCCACATGTTTGGAAACATTTTGTGGAGAGGTCCAGGAATCAATATTTTTAAAAGTATCCCATGAAGGTTTCACCGGAGAGAACAATCATCTAGAAACTAGGTGGGGTCTGGATTGAAGGATAGATAGAAGAAAAGGCAGACTTTCAGAAGATTGAGCAGCACATTTGAACAAATTTTTGTCAATGACATTGTCCTGGAAGCCACTGAATCCCGTAGCACGGACCCCAGTTCTGTCATTTGAGGAGCCACACGACAGCATACAGACCTGTGCTCTCTCTGGGCAGCAGGCTGGTTGGTCTGCGGGGGGATGCGGGGGGAGCGGGGAGGTGTTCTCACTCAGATTAGGCTCCGGTCTTCTAGGAGTTGGGCTTGTCCTCTCTGCCAAAGCCCCAGCCTGTGCTCCCCACCGTCAGCCTCAGTTTGACTTTCCACCTTTGCAGAGGCCTGTCTCCCAGGTGTGGAGCACAGGGCCATATCCCTGCGGCTTCTCACTTGGTAATCAGGACTCCTAATAGCAAGCGGACTTTACTTGTTGGCTACTGTTTTGTTGAGCAAGCTGCTTACTCAACGTTCTAAAACTTTTGGTTCTCAATCCTCTTGCACTCCAGATTGGAATTTCCTTGACTAAAGGGACTGTCTCTTTGTAACTCCTCGCTGTACTTACGTCATCTACCCACCACTGTTCCGCTTGTACGTATGTACTCACAAAATACTTGTCCAATGAGTTAGTTACCCTTTTCCCAGGATGCCCCATTTGGAGTCAGTGCTTTCAAAGCCCCAGTGGCAGAAGTCATAGTGTTAAAGCTGTCCTGAGATTTTTGGTGGTAGGCTGCTGCTTGTCCCCCCCTACAGCTTTCTGGGCTCCTGCTGCTCCCAGCTCAGCTCTGCAGGCGCCTGCACAAGGCAGCCTGTGATAGCCATCCCAGAGAGCGGGCACACAGGCTTCTGATAGCTTTGTCTAAGACCGCACTCACTAACAAGAAGATAGAAAATTTAGGTTAGCAGCTTAGCCACAATTGTGATCACCTTCATAGATTTGCGGCTTTTGGGGCAGAGTGGCAGTTAAGCACCTGACTCTTGATTTCTGCTCATGTCATGATCTCATTGTTCACAAGTTCAAGCCCAGCGTGGAGCTCAGAGCTGACAGTGCAGAGCCTGCTTGGGATTCTCTCTCTTTCTCTGTCTACCCCTCCTCCACTTCTCTCTCTCTCTCTCAAAAATAAATAAACATTAAAAAATAATTTGTACCTTTTGCTAGTAAGACATTTATCACATGTAGGGTAGATGGCCAGGCAGTTAATTTATCTCTTTTTTATTGTGGGAAAATATACATAACATAAACTGTACCACTTTAACCATTTGAAAGTATGGATTTCATTAAGTACACTCATAATGTTGGGCAGGCATTTGTCATTTAGTCCCAGAAGTCTTTCATCCAAAAGGAAACCCTGTACTCTGTAAGCAGTGACACACCTCAGCCTCCCACCACCGCCCTGGCAAACGCTCATCTGATTTCTGTCTCTTCTGTCTCTGAATTTGCCTGGTCTGGGTATTTCATGTAAATGGCATCATGCTTTTGGGGTGTGTGTGTGTGAGTGAGTGAGTGAGTGAGTGTGTGTGTGTGTGTGTGTGTGTGTGTGTTTCCAGAGTGTAGTTTTCACGGTTCATCCTGCTGTAGCCCGGGTCAGCACGTCAGCCTTCTCTTCTGTGGGAACTTTTCCTGTCCCATTCTTCCCACGTGCATTGGTTTGGTAGTCTGCCACGCCGGTAATGACCTACGAGAGGTTCTGGGTCCATGCCAGACCAGCGTCGGGGGTCCCCTCTACCGAAGCCCTTGGCTCCTCTGGCACCTTGGAGGTTGCCAAGCCAGCATTTGTTTGTGGACGTGTGTGG
Source organism: Hyaena hyaena (assembly GCF_003009895.1). Lineage (NCBI taxonomy): Eukaryota > Metazoa > Chordata > Mammalia > Carnivora > Hyaenidae > Hyaena > Hyaena hyaena. The sequence continues at coordinate 969,120 of NW_024080940.1, forward strand.
AGCGATTTGCAGTGTCTCTAAAGGGTGAGGCCGGGTCACACACTTGGAAGTCAGGTACCTGACTCTACTTGGTCTCATTCTCTGCCGACTCGTTTAGGTTTACTCTTTGAGTTTTACGCCTCCCTGTCCAAATTCGGCTGGAGACCTCTTCCTAGCGAGCTTTTGCAATAACCCATTTTGTAATTTTGTTCAGTGATGCACGATGCTTCCCTACTGCCTGACCACCTGGAGTCCTGGTCTGGGCTTTCAAGGCCCTCTCACCGGCCCTGCCAATACTTCACCGAACGTTCTCTTGCCCGTGCCTTCCACTGGTGCTGGGGCTGTGGGCTCCTTGCCCTCCCCTCATGTTTGCCCAGGTTCTGTATCCAGTTCAGAATGCTTCCTCTGTGATGTTCTCCGTCATTTTAAAATTTTCCTTCTCTTTGAAATGCTGGAATCTTGGGGCACCTGGATGGCTCAGTCGGTCAAGCATCCGACTTCAGCTCAGGTCATGATCTCACAGTTCGTGGGTTCGAGCCCCGCATCAGGCTCTGTGCCTGACAGCTAGCTCAGAGCCTGCACCCTCCCCTGCTCATGCTATCTCTCAGAAATAAATAAAACATTAAAAAATTTTTGAAAAAAATGAAATACTGGAATCTTGATTTATAACTTGGTACATTTTATTGTACTGAAAGAATAAAGTCAGAAAAGTCTCTACTACTTAAAAAAAACTTTGCTTTCTGAAAGAAAGACTTGAATCCCTTACAACACAGTATGCTCCCTGAAGACCAGGACCATGTGATTTTTGTTGTTGTGTTGGTCTCTCCCATAGTTTCCAGCATAGAAGATAGGCATTCACTCAGTATTTGTGGATGTGACTTTTCGGCATGAAGAAAACACTCTTTTTGTTAATGATATCTCATGGGTAAATTAATTAGGACCAGATTAAGTTGGGGTTCAAGAAGAAAAGGGCCATCCTGGTGAACGTCACAACCTGTCATTTCTCTTCTCCCAAATTCCAGTACAATTTAAGTAAATACTCAGCCTTTACTACCTAGAGAACCAGATGACCCAGAAAATCCCAAGAATGAAGTGGCAAAGGCAGCCAGCCATCTTGGCGGACATTCTCCAGAAGCCTCTATAACCCAAGGTCAATAACCAGAAGGGCGGTTTGGTTGTTCTTCAGACTTTCAGTTTCTTTCTGGCATATTTCCTTTAGGGAAAGATAAGAAACTTTGTCTGAAAATTTTCCCCTTCTAAAACTAATCAAAGAGGGGTTAAAAAAAAAAAAAAGCAATTGAAGGACTGGAATTCATTTAGGAACAAGTAAGAGAAGGGTGCTGTCTTGGGTCAGAAGAGAACAAAATAGAGCAAGGCACAGAGTTAGAGCTACAGCCTGTGTTTATGAAGGCTTGGCTTCCCTCGACCCATCCGTTCACTTTCCCTGGTGGAGGTAAGGACGTGGGAGGATCTCATTGCTCTAAAACCTCTTGCCATGGAACAGTCTAATTGTTTCAAGATGTTTCCCCCTACTTTTAGATGTGCATTTAATTAACATTACGTATGTTTGTCTTAGGAACAACCAGACTAAATAAAATCACTGTTGGGACGATAGTATTTGAAGAAATACCACCCAGGCATGTGTGTGTAGACACACACACACACACACACACACACACACACACAGTCTGCATACATAGCCCACTTTTCAGATACCTGATCTTTTAGGTTTTGAAAGCAAAAACTTGTGCAAGTATCTTGAGATGAGTCTGTGGAGCTTAAATGTAAAATAAGGGAGGTAGTCCTTGAATTCTGCAAATCCGGACAGTAAGGGGCTTCTCTGCCTTCTGGCTGGTTGCACTCCTTTCCTGTTTCCTCAAAGCAGAGATATAGCCATTCAGTCTTAGAAATCAAGTCCTGCCACCTGGGCCATGTTTTCCAGATCTCACGTAGAGCTGCCACGTTAGTTTACCTACAACTGCTACATACTTCATGTGTAATCACTGCCTCCTTCCCGGCAGAATCACCTGCATCTTTCCTAAAACTTGCTGGTATTTGACAGAGGGATAAACTGAATGGTAGAATTGCTGTGTTGCATATCCACTTTACTTTTCATCATGTAGATTTTTGAAGATGAAAAAACCTCTGTCCTACCTTGCAAATATGCCCAGATGTTTGTTTAATTAATCTGCCAGTGGGGAGGTACTCCCTTCCCTGCATCTGAAATATTCCAGAGATTGCCTGGGTGGCTCAGTCGGTTAAGCATCTGACTCTTTGGCTCAGGTCATGAGCCCCACATCAGGCTCTGTGCTGACATTGTGGAGCCTGCTTGGGATTCTCTCTCTCTTCCTCTCTCTTGGCCCCTCCTGCGTGCTTGTTCGCTCTCTCTCTCTCTCTCTCAAAATAAATAAACTTAAAAATAATAATAATAAAACATTAAAAAATGTTCTAGACTCTTGTAAGCATATACAGAAGTAGGAGGAGGAAATATGGTCTTTGCCTACAAAATGCATGGCATCTAGTGGAGAATAATTAAGTGCTGATATATAAAATACTAACTGGGAGGGTTTCACGATAGAGGGAGATGGTGAATCACTGGAGTAGCCAAGAAACGCTTCCTGCCTGAGGTGTGATGTAGGATGGCCTTGAAAAGTGAATGAGGGTGGGGTGGGTAAGGGGGGTGAGGACAGTATAGCTCTTGATCACAGCATGAATAGACCAGCAGGGACACCATAGTTATTGTTTCCTTCCCTTTGTCCATGAACTTATTGTGGCTTCAGTTCAGGGCCCCACTTGACACTAGGTCTGTGGTTCTTAACCCAACTCCCATTATGGTCACCTGGACAGCTTTGAAAAACGCTGGTGTCACACTCAGAGACATCTATGTAGGTGGTGGCCAGCGCAGTGTGGGTAAGGGGTTTTTAAAAGCACTCAGGTAATTCGAATGGCCCGCCAAACTGAGAACTCCTGTGTTAGATGGTCTGCAGTGAGACACCAGGGTCCTTGGCCCATGACGTCCCAACGGGCTTTACCCAGTGCTAGGTTCCACGTGGGCTGAGGAAGGCCCGGTGATTCCCCCACCCACCCTGACCCCAGCAAACACACATGTACATATATGTATCCATAATGCTGGTGCACAAACTAAAATGGCAAATTTGGGCTTAAAATGAAGTAACATAATAACACAGGGGTTTTAAAGAGAAACAGTGTTGTACTTTAAAGCTGAACAGACCTTAGTGCAAAATTGTGGTTTAGAAGGAAGACTTGAGGGCCGCCTTTGTGGCTCAGTCAGTTAAGCATCTGACCCTTGATTTCGGCTCAGGTTATGATCTCACGGTTTGGTCCGTTAGATCAAGCCCCCGGTCCGGCTCTGTGTTGGGGAGCCTGCTTGGGATTTTCTCTCTCTCTCTCTCCTTCTCTCCCTCCCTCTCCCTCTCTCTCTCTCTCTCTCTCTCTCAAAATAAATAAACTTAAAAAGGAGGACGACTCGAAACCACAGGAGTGCAAATTGATGAGAATAGATTTGGAAATTAAGAGCTACGTTGATACAGGCACCTGGCTGGCTCAGAAGGTGGAGCATGCGACTTGATCTCAGAGACATGAGTTCAAGCCCCGTGTTGGGTATAGAGATTACTTAAAGATAAATCTTTTTTTTAATTTTTAAAAAAAAATCTTTACTTTTTTGAGAAAGAGAGCACACACAAGTGGGGGAGAGGCAGAAAGAGAGGGAGACACAGAATCCAAAGTAGCCTCCAGTCTCTGAGCTGTCAGCACAGAGCCCGACACGGGGCTCGAACTCACAAACTGCGAGTTCATGATCCAAGTCATGGACCCTGGACGCTCAACTGACTGAGCCACCCAGGTGCCCCTAAAATAAAATCTTTAAAAAGAGTTACATTGATAAAATATTGGTGGGATCACAGGATTTTTTTATTTTAAAACTATTCAGAGCTAGGTTAAGTACTTTGAGAATGAAGGACTTCAGGCACTCAAATAAGTCACTGTTGCTCAGGCTTAAAGCTGAGCTTTGCCCTTCCCTCTAGTTCTCTGGCCATGTCCTCTACCGGCTGCACCAACCCCCACGTGCAGAGGTCAGGAGAGCCTGGGAAATGCGGTTCTCTGTGATAGAGAGCAGAGCAGGGGTGGAAGGGCATGGATCTTGACTCCTGCAGTGACCTCCACCCACTCTCACCCCACAAGTGAGGGCACCTAGAGCAGGAGGTTCTCACACTGATAGCAGCCAGGCAGCTGAAGGGTTGAGGCATGTGCCTGTCCTCTGGAAACACTCCTGCTTTCTCACCTGGGGCCCCGAAATGCGTGCTTTCCAAAATTCCACCACCAACACCCATCCACTGGGTTTTGGTACCGTTCCAGACCCAGTTCGCCGTATCTTCTCTGAGCCTTTCCCAGTTTCCAAAGTGGCTTACCTTGCTCTTGCCTCTATTAAACCCCTGGGGATTTGATGTGTCTGGTTATTTATGTACTTATCTCATTCCTGATACTGGACTCTCAGAGTTAAAGCCCAATCTTCCCAATTAATAAGAAAGGAATTGCTGTTAATCATATTAATATTGAATGCCCCACCACTGGGGTAGGGGCTTTTATATGTATTATTCATTCAACCAGCAGTTCATTCTTTCACCCATTTTATTTTTAAAATTTTTTTCATGTTTATTTTTTTAGAGAGACCAAGTGTGAGTGGGGGAGGAGCAGAGAGAGAGGGAGACACAGAATCCGAAGCTAACTCCAGGCTCTGAGTTGTCAGCACTGAGCCCGATGCGGGGCTCAGACCCACTAACTTTGAGATCATGACCTGAACCTAAATTAGATGCTTAATTGACTGAGCCACCCAGGTGCTCATCTTTAACACATTTTAAAGACCATGTCAATTTCCCATAGGTTTTTCTTATGTGATGCTCCCAGTCACCCTGGAGTAATCTATGAGCAGAAAGTATGGCTGAGAAAGTTTTGGGAATTAGTATAAATCACCCTCATCCGAGGTTCTAATAGAGTTCTAGAGTCTGGGGGTCTATCATAAATACAAGAGACAATCATTGCCCTAATGGAGATTTCATAATGCCCAAGTACTATTTTCAGACCACATTTATGAAACCAAACAATTTTGAAGTAAAAGAGCCAATGCTCAGCTTAAATGTCATGCATAGGGTTTCTTAGCTCTGAGCATGTGGTCTTTCATCTCATTGTTTCCTCCTGTCCCCAGGAGAGCTCTGTCCCTGAAGCCACACTGTTGCATCCATTAGCACATTGTAGGCACGTAAAGGACAGTGATCCTATTTTTACACTCTTTCTTTATGCCAAGCCCCTTTTATTATATCTCTCTAAAACATTTAGCAAGAGAAGGCAACCAGCATTTCCAATTCTCAAACGTTCTGCCAAATCAGTTTCTATTGGAAGTGGTGATCAGAGTCCCTGCGTAGCTACCTCTGAAATGGCTGAGCCGCGCAGCCAACAGCATTTCTCTGCCTGCAGTGCTTTCTCTCTGGGCCCACTGAGTTGACCCCTGGGATAGAGCAGGATTCCATTTCCCAAGGCTTTTATAACTAGAAGCTATTAGATAATGCTGCCTTCCTAACCCTCAGATTGCAATCTGAAATGGGAATCCAGATCTTGTAGGATTAAGGATTATCCCCCTGTAATATCTAGTGTGCACTAAGCTAATTTGATCATGTGGATCAGAAGAGTAAACTGAGGCCAATGAGTTTGAGTCCTTATTCTTTGGTTTGGGTCTCAACTCTGCCAAAGTCAGACACTTAACCAACTGAGCCACTCAAGCACCCCTAGCACCAGCTTCTTTAATGTAATATCAGGTGCGTTGAAGAGAAAGAAGAGGCCAGAGGACTTTTTGAATAAACTTGGAAAAGGAAAGTCTTTCTGAGGAGACCCCCATTCACTGACGCAGATTCCTGGACAGAATGAGGGGTTGAGCCTTGCACTTTTCTGGAATTATTGTCCTGGTGGACGAAACACCAAGGCAAAAGCCTTGAAGTAGGAAGATGCCCAGTGTGCCCAGTGAACAGAGAGAGAGCTACAGGTGTGGTCAAAATGGAAGCCAGGCATACTCTCATAAGGCCTGGTAAGCCAGTGGAAGGGCTTTGGATAAAAACCTAATTCTGAATACTTAGTTTCCTTGATTTATTTTAATATGGTTTAGTATCCCTTTTCCCCCCTCCAGAAATAGGTCTTACCTAAAGAATACAGTTAAAGGATAGGCAATTTTAGGTGTTTGGGAGATGCTGAAGCTCTCAAGGGATTATGGACAGCTGGTTATTTTCATGAAGTATTTCTGAATCTCACTGACCATAGTGACCCTCTCTGGGAAATAAAGGGGTTTAGAAGGAAAGGAGGAGAAGTGGATTCATTAGGGACAAACTGCTCTTAGAGTCAGGGCAGTGAATTCAAGTCTTGCTCTTTTACACATTTCCTAACCTCTCTGAGCCTCAGTTTTTTTCATCTGTGAAATGTGGATGGTGGATCAGCGTATCCTTCTGGAATCTTCAAAGACTCTGGGTATGGCTAGTGCCAGTAGAGTTTGGTGTGTGGTCATTTCTTTGTGTAGGGCTCGTGGTTTGCTTGATTTGGGGAGTGAAAATTGGTTGCAGAGGCCGTGGAAGGAATTGGAGGTCTGATTGAGGTGGCCAGCCCATTGCATTCTTGACCTCACCCTGCCAACCCTTTCAGGATTGGGAGCTGGGGCAGTGGAGAAGGGCAGCAACTTGGTTTGAGAGAAATTTTCTATGAATGAATGAAAAAAATCAAGGTCTTCTAAAAGGAACCTTGTGCGTTTGTATTTCTTCCAAATATACGTTTCAGCTGGCTGGCAGAAACCAGAAGAATTGTTTGTTATTACTCTGAAAGATCGAAGGAACTTTCCAGGCCGTCACTCACAGGCTTCTGAATAGCAACAGCTCCAGTCCCCTTTGGGTTAAGAGCCTTGAGAAATATTCAGCCTAATTCCAAGGCCTTTGTTTCAGAAAGGTTTGCACAACGCACTGAGTGGTTTTATAGGAAATGAAACCTGCTTCTGTCGCAGGCCGGGTCGGCTTCGTCACTTAGGTGGCGTTCCTAGCCACCAGAAAGCACCAGCAGACCTAATCTGCCCCACTGACAAGCCTGTATTTGTGCTTTTAGGCCTAATGCTTCCATTTTTTTAGTTAAAACATTATTTTTTAAAGAGCAGCACAGCCAGTAAGTTCTATCTATAGTGCTTCACAGTTTGCAAGTGATTTAACAAATAGTGGAATTTCTCAGCACGGTGGTAAAGGGCCAGTTCTGAGAAGAGTGCCTCCCTGCCTTGTTAGTTCTGGGAGTTTGGCCAAGTTACTAAACTTCTCTATGCCTTAGTTTCCTTCCTTTTCTGGAAAATGGGGATGATAATTGTTACCCCCGCATAGGCTGGTTGGGGGAGGTAATGAGTAAAAACCATAATGCATTGAGGAAGGCAGGGGGCCCCGAGGGAGAGAGAAAGACACATTGGCAGCCACAAAACTCTGAAGCATAGAAACCTTGGGAACTTTCCAAGCGACAAAAGCAGAGAAATTCCTAATATCAATAAGCAGCGAAGGGATCAAAGTAGTATTATGTAAATCTTCAGGCTGTTCTATTTGTGCCTTTTGGTTACTTCTCTGTGGACGGACCCAGCTGAGTTGTATAAGCAAAGTTAAACATTTCCGATTATAATGAAACTTAAAACAGCTTCAATTCCTTTTTTGTGGAACATATCCACGAGATAGTTTTAAGGCTCAGGGGATCATGTCTCCGTTAAAATTTGAAACAATGGGCGCCTTGGTAAAGAGGATGATGTGAACTTCATAACTTGTCCTCTACTTAGAGTAGTCCGTCTCCCACTGGGATGTGCACGTGACTCATCTGGAAACTTGTAAAACAGCCTCGGATTCTGTGGACATGGGCCGGGAGCCGGGGGGCCTGTGTTTCTAATGAGCTCTTGGTCCACCGACTACTCTGAGTCGCCAAGACTTAGGCTCTTGAAGAGCGATCACTTCAGCCACACTAGAATCCAGAGAGCCACCCTGCCGTATCCCTGGGCAATGGCAAGTGTCCCTGTCACTGTGCCGGGGATCAGAGGAGTGGGTAGAAGATTTTCACACCTTTCCCTCCTCCACTGAATTCTTGACCTATCTGAAGAGAGAATCAAGTCAACAGAATCTCTCCAAAGATTCGTTACTATATAGATTCTTGAATGACGTTTCTCATCTTTAAAAGGAAAGGCCACACTTTTTAATGAGGGGTAAAAATCCACACTGAGAAAGCCAACGGATATTCTGAATATGTTTTGCATTCACTCTTCTGTATTCCTCTAAGGGGAAATTTCAGCTGATAATTAACTGAAATAACTACTTCAAAGGGTTCATTAAGAAACACAAATTTAGGTTGTAATTAAATTCTTATCTCTTAAATTAAAATTTGCCAGACAATAACAAGTCTCAGCTAGAATGTGGAACAACTGGATCCTCTCGTGCTGTTGCTGGGATTGTGAGATGGTGTCGCAGCTTTAGAAAATAGCACCGCAGAGAGTTCACGGTTACTGCTGGCCCAGCAATTTCACTCCTAGGTATATACCCACTAGGATTAAAAACTGGTGTCCACACAAACCCTTGTAGATGAATGTTCTAGCAGCATTGTTCATAGTAATCAAAAGGTAGAAACAATCAAATGTCCATAACGAACAAATAAAATGTGATATATCCATATAAAGGTATCATTTATTTATTTATTCATTCATTCATTTATTTAGAGAGACTGCTCACACGTGGGGGAGGGGCAGAGAGAGAGAGGGAGAGAGAGAATCCCATGCTGACTCTGTGCTGACAGCCCCAGCTGAGCCCTCGAACTCACAAACCGTGAGATCATGAGTTGAAATCAAGAGTCATAGACGCTTAACCGACTGTGAGCCACCCAGGTGCCTTAAGGAAGGAGTAAAGTACCAATATATGCTACAATATGGTGAGTCTTGAAAACATGCCAAATGAAAGAAGCCAGACAACAAAAGACCACATATTATGATTCTGTCTTTGTGAAACACCTAGAATAGGCAAACCCATAGAGCTAGAAAGTAGAGTAGTCATCGCCAGGGGCTGGGGGGACATGGGAATAGGCATTAACAGTTGATGGGCATGTCGATTTTTTAGGGCGGTGAAAATGTTCAAGAATTAGTGATGTTGGTTGCACAACTCTGTCAATATCTGAAAACAACTGAATTGTACATTCTAAAATGGTGAATTTTTTGGTCTATGAATTTTGTCTCAAGAAAAAGATTAAAATCTGCACATGTTGATTTCTCCATGTTTAATTTGTTTTAATAGGATTATATTTTAGCATTTTACATTTGTTTTTAATGGTTTCTCAGAGTTTCTCAACCTAGGTACTATTGACATTTTGACATATTGACATTACTGACATTTTGGACTAGAGAATTGTTTGGAGGCCATCCTGTGCACTGGAGGATGTTTAGCAATATCTCTGACCTTTACACATTAGATGCTCATAGAATGTGCCCCCCCCCATGAATAATTAAAAATCTCTCCAGACATTGCCAGATGTGCCCTGGGTGGGGCAAAATCCTTCCCACTAAAAGCCAAGATCCATGAGGGCTTCCTTTTATTTACCACGTGTTTCTCGGTGCTTAGAACTGTGTTTGGCATGTAAATACCCTGGTATCGTAGTACAAATATATGAGTGAATTGATGTATTTAGCTCTAGCAGAAATATGGAAACTATCCCATACTTGGGTTAGCTCCAGTACCCTAGAATTAACATTGTCAAGACTATGTTTTGGGCTGTGGGAGTGGCATTAATCAACCTGTACTACTTAGCCTACCCCCTCTCACCCAAATCTACAAACTCTCTTTAGAGATGTTTTCTTTTACAAGCTCTCTAAGACACAGGCCATCAGAGGCCACCACCCATGGTCTTCATTAGTTGTGTGCTCTCCGGGCACCATCTGTTCCCTAAGCCTGCAGTAACCCCAAATGCCCATCTGCAATCCAGACGGGGTGGTCCCCAACCCACTGTAACCCTGGCCTGCCACCACTGAGGATGGCTACATTGATCAGTCACTGCATAAGAAAAGAAACCTCCTCACTGTCATTTACAAATCCAGGTCCTGCCAGTGACTAATCATGTTTTTCCACCCGACTGGACCTAACTTTTCACTTGAGTCTCTTATTAAAAGTTGGCCCTGCTTTCTGTTCACATTCAGAGGCTAAACGCTAATGATTCGCTGCTGCCAAATCCTGCTTTGAGGATTATCACTTCCGTGAAAGGTGCCAGAATGTTAGCAGCTCAAGTGTGAGCTTCAGACAAAGCTGGTCTTGGATGGCTTTTTTGTTGTCTGTGGCCGCCTACAACTTTGTTCCCAAGAGTTCCTATTCAGGAGAGATGCACATAGGTTTTATTCTTTCCCTTCTCTTTTTCATTTCTTTAGCAGTGGTGGTTCTAATTTAACCTCTATTAGCCTGTCTTTTCTGAACATTGCAACAAATCCTTTTATTAAGCAACATATCCTAGACTGCCTGACTTGCCTTGTGTTGGTGAGGCTGTAACAATTGGTGGGGTTTTTTTTCTTTTTTGGTGGTGGTGGTGGTGGTGGTGGTGAGGGTATTTCCCATGTGCTTCACATTTTGCTGAGTGCTTTTATGTATAAGTCATTTATTCCTCAAAGCCCATTTTACGGATGTGGAAACCGAGATACCAAGACCTTGCCCAAGATCACACACTAATAAGTGGCAAAGCACAGACTGAAACCCAGTTAGTCTGAGCCCTTAAATATTACATGCCTTACTTCCCCAGTATCACATTTCTTATAAAATTTTCTCATCTGACTACATGTATACATGTCCTTCCTCTAAGTTTTAATAAAGCTATAATGTTAGAAGTTTTAATTTTTCAAAAATGAGAGGAATAAGGGCCAGATTTTTTGAAGTTAAAACCTTACAATGACTGGTTGTCCAAGTTAAATACACCACCACCACCACCACCACGCCAATGTAGTTTTCCCATTTTGCCCTTCGGTACAATGGAATGGCATTTACTCTACGCCTGATTAAGAGGTTTTTTTCTAGGCACAGGGATGGAGGAGTAAGAGAAAGAAGACCAGGCTCTATCTTCCAGCAGCTTTCTCTCTGAGGAGGATTAGCAAAATGACACTGCTTTTTTTGTTCATGGTTGGTTGCTATTCAAGTGTAAGGTAACTAGAGCTTAGTGCTACCGTTTATATTAAGGAGCTGGGTTGTTGAGGAGTTGCTGATAGTCATGTCATTGTCTGCTTTGTGCCTTATTTCTTCTGCATTTACACAGCTTGCATAAAAACAAGACAAAGCTAGGGGTGTCTGGCTGGCTCATTCGGTAGAGCATGCAACTCTTAATCTTGAGGGTGTGAGTTCAAGTCCCATGTTGGGTATAGAGATTACTTAAAAATAAATAAAAGTTAAAAATTAAAAAACAAAGCTAAATGAGTACACTGACCATTTTGGTTTTCTTTTATGTGGTAATTGGTTTAGCAAACAGGTTATAGATCCTTTGGCCCAAGTTAGGTAGTAAAATGATTTTCTGACTAACATTCTATGGCAATGACACATTATTAGATAAAAGCTAGGTTATTTTAAGGAGTTAATCAGAGTGGTCAATAGATAACAAAATAGATATCTTGATGGTTATTCTATATTTTCTCTTTCTAAATCTAGCACAAAGACTTTTTATAGTGTATAGTGATATAGTTAGTAGATGTTGATTGTATAGAGTACTGTATGGTATATATATAGAGAGAGTGTAGAATATAGCATATACTATTGAAGATTTTACTAAACATTCTTTTACTTCCAGTTCACTACCAAGAACCTTTTTATTCCATAGGATATACGCATAGAAATTTTGGAAGACTTTCCCAATTTGAGAACATAGTTGTAGTGGGTACACCGTATGTGTTCATATATATTGTGGATAGGTATTGGTTATTCTTTCAAGACCGAATCCAGTTTAAAATCTGAATTTTAGCATTTCTTTATTGCATTGTGGCTTATTCTAGACTGCGTGAGACTCGCATTTAAGTCCGTTGTTTTTCTGATCCTTCAAGAGGTGTATTCTTGAACCCTTGAAACTGATTCCTACTTTGGTCTAACATTGTATCAGAAGTCCCATATCATATTCTGTATAATGAAGTGATTTGGCACATTCTCCCATCAAAGCATTTTAGCCAAAATGCCCAAAGATCTTAAGTAAAGCTAACTCCATTACATGTGAGGCAAAACTTTTTTTTTTAAGCCTGAATTTGCCTGTATACATACTTAATCAAATACTATCCAGAGGAACGTTAACAGTTTGTCCTCTGGATGATCACACACAGAATACCCAACATTGGTGTCTGTCTTTCAAGATCCCAGTAGGAAACAGCACCCTCAGATAGGATAATTGATGACCATTTAAGAAACAAACTATTAAAATAAATAAAATAAAGTAAAATAAAATAAAATAAAACGAACTATTTACAAGTTTGTGGTCAGAGTTAAACCAGCAGGGTTGGGAAAGCAGCCCTGGGTCAGTAGCAGTGGGAATCTATTTCAACATTCTCGTGCCCCCTGCCCCAAACCCGAAGGGGCCTGGAGAGAGAACAGTTACCAAAACCCAGACAGAGCTGCACCTTTGGATGAACTGACCCCCAGAGCTATGAACCTTGTGGAGGAAGTAGAGGGAGGCCATGAGTGCCAGTGTGTGGCCTCGCAGGGAAGGGGGCAGAGGGGATAATGCCCTGAACTCTTTCCTCTCATCCTCCTGACTCTCGTTAAGTGCCTCCCATTAGTTGATCCCAACTAGAAGCCAAAGGATGAGGCCGCCCATTGGATTCAGTCCCTAAGAGGTCTGCTTCCTGGGCTACCGACCCACAGGACAAAGGTGGAGGGCAAATCTGGAGGGCCAAACAGATGGTGCACAGCGTTAGTAATTATCCCCTGAGAGCAAACTTATGGGTCATATTTCATGGCTTTGCTTGCCCTTCCTGGAAATGCCTACTCAGAATGCTGATACCTAGTGGAGTTCCCTGTCTGTCTGGAAAAATGAATTAGAAACTTCAGGCTAAAATGATCCTTTCTTCCTCTTTCTGCTTTCCATGCTTTTAATCCCCTTTCTTTGAGAAACATCTTGAAATCATGATATATTTAATTGAATCACATCAATTAAGAATGATTTTACTAGCTCAAAACATGAGATTATACAGTGTCAAATTACAAGCTTGAATATCTGTCCTTACATAAGCAGCTCTATCTAATTATTTGTACTTGGTTCATTTTATCTATAAGAGTGGTGAGGGCTAAAAGTTTAGGTCAAATACATTAGGATAAAATTATGAATTGTGAAAAGATTCTCATTATTCTGTTTTCTCAGTAGGACACAATATTCTGCAGGAGAATTAGTTGGAGAGTTCCAAGAATAGAGGGGAAAAAAATGACTCCCTGATCTAAACTGTAAAGAGAGAGGGTGAGACAAAGCCTTGTACACACACACACACACACACACACACACACACACAACTTATTTAAGCATATGCAGTGACACCTTCATTAACTGGATCCTTCAGTAAAATGTGTCAAAGCCATCAAAGATGTGTTGATTCGGGTTGATATAAGGACTTTTGTTAAAAAAAAAATGTACAAGAAAATTTCTATCAAAGGATGGGATTTTGAACCCACTGTCCTAACATGTCACTTCTGCCTTGTTATTAACCTTCTAAATAATGACCCTGAAACCCTACAGCTCCCAAGCCATCCACAGAATAGCATGTCGCATTCATTAGATTCCACCTATCAACGTACAGTAGTAGCTTACAGTGATGCATCCTTGTCACACGTGTCTACAGTTTCAACCCCCAAGAAATATAGTGTGCATTCCAGAGAAACTCCAAGAAACCTCAGAGTAGAAAAAATATAAAAACCACAGGCGCTGGGAGGTAGGAGGTTATAACTAGAAGAGACACATGGAGAGGTTTCTGGAGTGCTAGCAGGAGATATGAGAAGAGCTTTTGGGTCTCTGGTCATGTTCTGTTTCCTTATATGAAAATAAAATGGGCATGTTTCATTTGTGAAAATTTAGCAACCCATACAATTGTGATATGTGAAGTTTTCTTTTCATATGTTATACTTCAATCAAAAGTTATATATCTACATATGTGTATGGTGTGTGTGTGTGTGTGTATGGTGTGTGTGTGTGTGTGTGTGTATGGTGTGTGTGTGTGCGCGCGTGCACGCATGCATGTGCTAATTATCCTCATACTTTTATCTTTAATGTAGGATGTGGCTATCTTCTTGTCCAGATAGTTTTGATTTAGTTCTTCCCTGGTCATAGTTGATGGCAGAGTAAACATCTTAGAAGCAGAAACACAAACATTAAGAAGAGAAGATAAATATTAATGACTATTAGGGCTTAATAATCTGGGGCGTTTAGATTAATAGCTTGAAAGCAGAGACCGATAATTGAGGTTCTTAGTGGTGACTTCATATCCTCAAGGGCAATTAAATGATGAGACATACACTGTTCCTTCTGCTAAAAAAATTTGAGAGACATTCCAGCAAGATCAGCTAAAATAAACCCTTCACAGCTTAAAGATGAATTTTACATAATGTAAATTCAGTTTGCCCAACAATGCTGAAAGCATAGCTATTACTGTACTGCCTTTTAGGGAGGTCCTTTTGGTCCTTATTGAATTGTATTTAATCAGGAATTCCTGATTTAAACAGGATTCCATTTAAACAGGTTACCACATTCCCAAGTCACTCCATATGATCAAGATTTGACTGTAATGTGAAATCACCTACAAAGTAGATTTGGCTATAAGGAAACATTACACATAAATTGCTGCACAGGTGCAAAAATAGTTGGTGTGATTAGAGCCAATTAAGCTAACATAATAGAATGTTGTTAGAGCTGGAGGAAACATCAGATATCATCTGACTCAATCCCCACACTTTACAGTGAAGGAAATGTAGGTTCAGAGAGGTTAAATGGACTTCCCAAAGGCACACAGGTAAGGTACGGCTGATTTGCGATCAAAACTGAAGTGTCTGCATTTGTTGATCTTTCCACATACACCGAGCCTCATCCTTCAGAAGAGTCGTGTGGTCAAAATGGCTTGGGTTTTAATTGTGTAGCTATTGGATTTGCTATTTGGGTGTGACCCTGGGCCCCAGTTATAGGTTCTGTCCTGTGAAAAAATACAACCTGGGTGGCAACTTACAGGTAAGATGCTGCCTGGCAAGTATGCTGAGAAAGTAACACTCCAAAATAGAACTGGAGCAGGAGAAGAAATGGAAGGCTCATTAACCTCTCTCCGTAGGAAGGAGACTTTCCCAAGGTTCTTGCCTTCTCAGCCTCTGGGCCTGAATGCCCAGTGGAATTATGCTTTGCTTCTGCCTGTAGAAGTGCTCTTCACCCTTGGGATCTGCAGGGATGAATGGTATGGTATTTGGGTGTTATCCCTTCATTTAATGGCAAGTCTGTACATGCTGAGTGTGGTTATTATGCTCAAGTGTTGTTGAACACCAGAGCCTAATTGTGGGCTTTCCTTCATGTTACTTGCACCTGCCTGGGCATAGACACCTGCCATACAATGAAGATAGTGATAGGACTCACCTCAAAGGCTCTTATGAGAAGGAAAAGAGATGATGTATAGCGAGTGGCTCATAAGATGGTTGGCACACATTAGCCGTTAACAAAAGTTGTGTCCAACCTCTCTTATTCAGCTATAACACAACAATGGACTAGACATGATGTTGTCCAAGAACCTTGACCATTGTTTGACTTAGAAAGTTTCTCTTTGTAGAGAGTATTACTTAAAAATAATGGCTTTGGTGAAAGCACTAGACAACAGAAAAAAAGTTGATAGATTACTATTTAGGAATTGAATCTAGTTTGAATGCTCTTGTTTCTTAAAGAGACAAATAAATAATGTAGTTGAATCCTTTTTTATTATTATTTTAGAGACAGCACAAAGAGGGAGAGAGAGACAGGGAGTGGGGAGAAAGAGAAAGAGACCCTCAAGCAGGCTCCATGCTGAGCGTGCAGCCCAATGCAGGGCCCGGAGTCAGACTCTTAACCAACTGAGCATCCAGACACCCCATAAAGACCCCAAGCCTGGTCTTTAGGTTGGAAAACCT
The DNA here is from genome assembly GCF_003009895.1 of Hyaena hyaena. Taxonomy (NCBI): domain Eukaryota; kingdom Metazoa; phylum Chordata; class Mammalia; order Carnivora; family Hyaenidae; genus Hyaena; species Hyaena hyaena. The sequence continues at coordinate 985,277 of NW_024080940.1, forward strand.
AAGATAATAGTTCCTACTCTATTACTTAATAAAAAGTGTCAATGAGCAAATTATCAGACCACTTTGAGCCTCAGCTTCCTCACCTTTACAATGAGATTGATAATAATACCAACTCCCTAGATGGTTGTGGAGCTCAGGTGAGAGGAAATGTACATGAAGAGGCAAAAAAAAACATTGTTGGAGATGAACTCCAAAGAGTGGAAATCTTAAGGCAATTGTGTTTACCTCTTTTCCAGCTTTCATCTTGCTGCTACAAAAGGGCACGTGGAATGCCTCAGGGTCATGGTTACACATGGCGTGGATGTGACTGCCCAAGATACTGCCGGTACGTGGTCTTTATCACTTAGGTCAGCAAGCCAGCACAAGAGTAGGTATCACCCAGGTGAGACACATTCATTGTGGGAAATTTCCAGTCTTCAGATAGGCCAAAAGAAGAACCTAGAATCCCTTCTAATGACCGGGCTCTGACATAGTTTTGTCATTTGTGCCTTTACAAGTATTTTCCTCTCATATGTCCTCAGCTAGAAACTGTATGCTTCTTAACCTCCATTAAAAAAAATTTTTTTTAATGTTTTATTTATTTCTGAGAGAGAGAGAGAGAGAGGGAGAGAGACAGCGTGAGCAGGGGAGGGTCAGAGAGAGAGGGAGATACAGACTCCAAAATAGTCTCCAGGCTCTGAGCTGGCAGTCAGCGCAGAGCCCGACGCAGGGCTCGAACCCACGAACCGCGAGATCATGACCTAAGCGAAAGTCGGACGCTTAACCGAGTACGCCACCTAGGCGCCCCTAATTTTTGTTTTTATGAATCATAGCATGAGGTGATAAATGCAGTGAATTATGTTGTTTTTTTAATGTTTATTTTGAGAGCGAGAGAATGCACATGTGAGTTGGGAGAGGAGCAGAGAGAGAGAGAGAGGGAGAGAGAGGATCTGCACTGACAGTGCAGAGCCTGATGCAAGGCTCAATCTCACAAACTTGTGATACCTACTCAAACTTGAGAGATCACGACCTGAGCCAAAATCGGGTCAGACACGTATCCGACTGAGCCATCCAGACACCCCAATTTTGATGCAGTGAGTTGTTTAGGAGCCTGTTTTGTTAGCTAACTGAGATGTGCTCTGTGGACAGAAGCTGTGATCCTCGGTGGGACCAGCTGCCCGTGGGTCTCACCCCTTACTGTGCTATAGTGCATCTGAGTCACTTGGGAACTGGGGGACAGGCAAGGCAGGGAGAAGAAGAAGAAAGAAAAGAATAAACAGTGTACATGCACACACAACCCACACATATCTATACCCATGCTCTGTCCTCTGTGATTCAGATTCTGTTGTCTCAAGGTTGCCAGCCAACCAGTATTTTCTCTAAGTAATTCTGATGTGAAGCCAGTGTTGATAAATGATGAACAAAGCAAGTGGAGAGAAAGTGTAGACCTATCTTTTGTGAACATGGTTCTACAGGAAGGAGCCCCCAGGATCTCTGCCCCTGGCGGCCATACCATGGGACCAAAGCAACTACTGGTGGCTTTTCATTTCTCTGTTGTACTTAAAAATCTATGCCTTCTACACTTATTGGGATGAGCACAGGGTGTTATATGGAAACCAACCTGATAATAAACTATGAAGGGAAAAAAATAAATAAAATAAAATAATTATTATTTAAAAAATTTCTTTTTCTTCTAACAAGGATTTGTTAGTTTGTACTGAAATATGAAATCGGTCTATTTTCATAGTCTTTATCTAGGTTATGCATTAATTCTTACTGGATCCCTTTTCCTTCCTCCAGTCTCCTGGCCACCTCAGAGTAGCCATCTGGGGGTGGGGGTGGGGGGCAGGAGGTCGGTCAGGTATTGTGAGAGTGCTCTTAATACTCAAAATATTGTTGGAACACTTTGTTTCAAAAAGTCTGTGGCATTATTATTATTATTAATCTCAGTGTTAGGGGATCTTTATCCTTTGAGAATAGATTTGTTTTTTTAGGACAGACCAAAAAGCCACTTGAAGTCAAGTCAGATAATTTTTGGTCAAAAATAGGGAGTGATTAAAGTAACAGGATGAGTTTCCTGAGCAGGACCACAGAGAGTTCCAAAAAAAAAAATACTTTGAAAAATGACAGTACCGGTGGAAGGATGAATGGCTTCGTAAGTGACTACCTTAAGGGAAATACTAATTTATGCTGCACTAGTTAAAATCATCTTTGATCCTAGGACCTAGTTATTTTGTTTATTATTCTTTTTAATTTTTAAAAAATATTTATATTTGAGAGAAGGGAGGAGGGGTAGAGAGGAGAGAGAGACAGAGACAGAATCCGAAGCAGGTTCCAGGCTCTAAGCTGTCACTTCAGAGCCCGATGCAGGGCTCGAACCCACGAACCGTTAGATCATGACCTGAACTAAAGTTGGATGCTTAACCAACTGAGCCACCCAGGTGCCCGTTTGTTTATTGTTATTTAAAGTCATGCCATGCGCACACAAGGGCAGTATGATTAGCTAAAGTACCCTTGATGAGAAATATGTCTTCTTCAGTAGATGAAGTTTCCTCTTGAAGAAAATCCTAATCTAAAGGAATTAGCTTAAAGTAAATAGATTGGAGCTACAATACAGATTCGTTTCATTGTATTTGATGTTAAGAAATAGATTAGTCAGCAGTGTCGTTATTTCTATCATAACCAAATATCTCTTCCCTCTATCTTTTTGTTATAGGGAAAAATATGTTTCTCTAATGCTCATTGTAGAAAATTAGGGAAATACAGAAAACTACAAAGAAGTTTACCAGTGCCTCTACTTCTAATGAGAAAAGTTTTACTCTTTTGCTATCTTTCCTTCCAGATTTTTCCTGGCACATTTTTACATAGTTGAGATCACATTATGTAATAAACTCTACATGCTTGTCTTTTTTTTTTTTTTTTTTTTTAATATTCCACCAGTATTATTTCTAATGCTTAAAGCTCTTAAGATTTTTGTGCCATACAACACATTGGGTAGAGTCTTTATTTTCTCCCAGAGCCCTAGCTCCCAATACCAGAGCCTGGTAAAGTGTCAGGCCATGAGGCCTGGACACCCCATTGTGCCAACTTGCTAGCCGACTGAGATGAGGAGGGGGCGTTGCAGACTGCTCTGGGCTGCTTCTCCGGGCTGGGCAGTGGGAACTACTACAGTCCATCTTTTTTATTTAATGTTTATTTACTTTTGAGAGGGAGAGTGTAGCAGGGGAAGGGCAGAGAGAGGGGGACAGAGGAACTGAAGTGGACTCCGCACTCCCAGCAGAAAGCCAGTACAGGGCTCGAACTCCTGAACCACAAGATCATGACCTGAACTGAAGTTGGCCACTCAACTGACTGAACCACCCAGGCACCCCTTCATTTAAAAATAAAAAAATTATTGAAACTGATGGACTCCACAGCACCTTATGGGCCCAGAACATTGTCCAAACATTCGATGAAGTGTCTGACTTCAGCTCAGGTTGTGATCTCCTGGTTCATGGGTTGGAGCCCTGCATTGGGCTCTATGCTGACAGCTCAGAGCCTGGAGCTTGCTCTGGACTCTGTGTCTCCCTCTCTTTCTGCCTTTCCCCCACTCAACACTCTCTCTCTCAAAAATAAAACTAAATATTTAAAAAAAAGAACCAAATTTACCCTTCTATTGTTTAAATATAGTCAGCATTTTGAAACTCTGATTTCTAAGAAAATGTTTTAAATCTTATCCAGTTGAATATTATTTCTCTTTATCTTTCTAAATTTTTTAATATTATCTAAAACTGTAATTTTTCAGACTTCAGCCTTTGGTATTTGTCAGTCTTGTCTGTCTCTTCTGGCTTCATTAGTTTCAGATTTTTTCACATATACTTGAAGACCGCATCAGTAATTCCACTATTAAATTAGTTAATTCTTCTCCATTTTCTCCAGTGATCTTAAGGAATTGAATAAATGGCTATTGTCTAAGGTAGTTTGGGGGAAAGTGTTCCATGGCTAGAATGGCTGGGCCATTCTTTTTATTTTATTTTTTTTAAGTAACCTTAAGTGGAGCTTGAACTCATGACGCTGAGATTAAGAGTCATATGCTCTACTGACTGAGCCAGCCAGGCAGCCCTGAGCCATCTTTTTTTTTTTTTTTTTTTTACAAATAGTTTATTGTCAAATTAGTTTCCACATAACACCCAGTGCTCATCCCCACAAGTTTCATTCTTTCTCATTGCCATGTAATATTCCATGGTATAGATAAATCACATCTTCTTGATCCATTTGTCCGTTGATGGACACTTAGGCTGAGCCATCTTTTTAGACTCCCTTTCTTTTTTTTTTTTTTTTTAAGCTTTTTCTAATATGTTTTTTAATAGTTTATTTTGAGAGAGAGAGCATGGGCACGCAAGCATGAAAGGGAGGGAGAGGGTCGGAGACAGAATCCCAAGCAGGCTCTGCACAGCATGGAGCCCATGTGGGGCTCGACCTCATGAACCATGAGATCATGACCCAAGCTGATGTCAGATGCTTAACTGACTGAGCCACCCAGGTGCCCCTAGATTCCTTTTCAATAATAGGATTCTTACAGTACCTTTAATAGTTCACAGTCTCTGACATAAGTAACACTGGTCTTTTTACTCACAAAGTTCAGCTGGAATGCACTTAAATTAGGGTTGCCATGTTATTTGAATTGTTTCCTGATATTCCAGACAGATCCATAGCTGAATGGGGGCCAGACTTATGCACTGTCTCATTACACTGAGATTCTACCACTAATACAATGTTTTCTGTCCAGAAAATGTTTGCTTTTGGAAAGAAAATTTTGTGTTAACATTAGCAATAAGAGACATCTCACTTTGGTGTAATGTCCAGGGCATGATACATTATTTGGGTTTTAAGACTGTTTTAATTGAAAATACTTTTGTGCTCCTGGTTCAGGAAAACATAGCACAGAGCCAGAGAATAAAAGAATTGTGTTTCTTTAGAAACACGCCACTTACTTCCAGGTATGAGTAGAACACTTGGAATGAAATGAAACTTGTTTATTTTATGCCGGGTTGTTTAAATCTCCCTACCATCTTGTCTTTGGAGAATGGTGTCTTTTTCCAATGGGTGCTCTTTACATAGGACAGCTTTTGTCCACAGCAGAGACAAAAGCTAATGCACTATATACATGACATAAACAGTCTTCTGCTTACAATCAGGATGGCTTCCAGAAGTTCATCTGCAAGGCATTGGTTTAAAACTCAAAACGTGTTTGTCCTTAGAAACGCTGGTACAGATGATGCTTGGGGTCCTGGCGAGCCCACCAAAGCCTATTTAATGCATCCTGTACCCGAATTGACACTATTATGCATTATACATTCTGAAGACAAGGGGGATCTCATGAAGTTAAAGGAGGAAGAAGAAAGGTGTTTGTCTTCCTACTTCCAAGAGTCTTAGTTCCTGACCTTCCTCATCCTCATCTGTTTGGGAGGGCTCCTGCCTCTCTGTCCTGCTTCACCTAAACAACTGTCCCTCATGCATACCCTTAAAATCCTTCAGTGCAGCTGGTCTCAGAAAAGAAGGAATCTGATCTTTTGACCTTGTGTATGCTTTTGTGCAGCTCACGGTGGTCCTAAAACCCTCTAATTTTTAAATATGGTATTTCCTAGCTACGTGATTCTCTAATAATTAAAGATTTCCAGTCCATGTTACAGAGTGAAGACTGTTTGGAAAATGGAGGAATGATATTTGGAGACTGGACCACCATATGAAAGAAATGGTTTCTGTAAGCCAGTGTTCTCAACTGGGGTGATTTTGCCCCCAGGGGATACTTGGCAATGTCTGGAGACATTTCTGACCGTCACAAATGGACATGTTATGGGTAGAGGCCAGAGGTGCTGCTTAATAACCTAAAATGAATAGGACAACCCCCCTCCCCTCACACACACAGCTTAAAACGTCAGTAGCACTGAGGCTGTGAAACCATGCTTGAACCATGTACCAAAGTATGGGTTGTTTACTGATGTTACATTGGGGGTATCTTGGCCAAAAAGTTTGGGAAATGGAGGATTTAAGAGTTAACTTAAATGTGTGTTGGGCTGGCTGGCAGGAGCAGCTCTGGTCCTCTCCCCCTAAACCACCTCCCCAGAAACTAGGAGTGATCATACCCTCTAATTCAAATGAGCAAGTGTGTATTAAGAGCCTACAATGCGTCATCAGTGCTGGACTAGGGACACAGCAGGGAATGAGGAAGAGCTTCCTGTCCTCAATGGGTTCATATTTCTAGTGGAGAAAGAAAAACAACCATCTCTGTAAAGTGTGTGTGTGTGTGTGTGTGTGTGTGTGTGTGGTGTAGAGGGATGTGGGGTGGAATGGAGTGTGGGAACGTAGGTGCTCAGTGCTATGAAGAACAGAAATGAAGCAGGGATTAAAGATTAAAAGGGTGGCAGAGGAATGGGAATTTTCAGAGGGAAGGCCAGGGAAGACCTCATTCAAAAGGCACCCTTTCAGTCGCTACTGACGTGAGAGGGCAAGCTGTGTGGTGATCCTGGAGGAGGAGAATAGAGGCTCAGCACAGAGTCCAGCAAGGTGGTGAAGGGCCTCAGACAGGAGCCGGTGGGGCTGGTAGCCATGCCTTCTGCCCAGAAGCTGCCCCCAAACCCCTCTTCCATGGAAATTCTCTAGGCCCATTAGGCTGTGGAGAGAAGTGGGTATAGCACTAGGATTTCCTAAAGCTGACCACTGAAACATCAGAGTGCCTTATGCTGGAGTCATCTTCTACAAAGGGAACATAAAGAATTGCTACTTTAGTAGTGTATTATTGTTTTTACAACTCTTTTCCTTCTTCCATATAAGGACTTTGAATATCTGAAAACTCCAGGTAATTTCCATGCAGGGGCTGGAGGACGTTTGGAGGAGAGGGAAATGAAAAGTCAAAAATAGGGATTTAAGGGGTGTCTGGGTGGCTCAGTCAGTTAAGCGTCCGACTTCAGTTCCAGTCATGATCTCACAGTTCGTGGGTTTGAGCCCCACATCCGGCTCTGTGCTGACAGCTCAGAGCCTGGAGCCTGCTTCAGATTCTGTGTCTCCCTCTCTCTCTGCTCCTCCCCCACTCCTGCTCTGTCACTCCCCCTCAAAATTAAACATTTAAAAATAGGGATTTAAGTGATGGGTGTTTAGGTAGTTCTCAGCTGGCATACATGTGGCCTCTCCTGGATCCCTGGGCCCGTGGTAGTTGTAGCGTGGCGTGGCTGTTGTGGATGCAGGATGTCTGGCAGACGTGGGGACTGCTGAAAGCAGAACCAAGCTACATATCATGAGTCGCCTGCAAGCTTTTAGCCCAGAGTTTAATAGCGCCCTAAGAGAACGGCACCTGGAGCAGACGCTGAGTATTATCCCGTGGGCAGGATGCTCTGTGTCCTCTGCTTCTTTGTCACACTCAGCCTTCCAGATAAGAAGCTGAGGCCTTTACCCTCAAGAGTAACAATTCCGTCTTTGTTGGAGAACAGTTTACTTCCTCATAGTTGTCTTCATTACAGAGATAAGAAAGGGATTTGAAATATGTGGCCTTTTTTTCCAAAAAATGTTTTTAATCCATTTAGGACACAGTGCTTTGCACCTCGCAGCCAAGAACAGCCACCACGAGTGCATCAGGAAGCTCCTGCAGGTAAAATGGAACAACTTAAAATTATACATTTTAAAAATTGTCATTTTGAAAATTTTTTAAGTTTAAGAGTAAGCTCATCTGTGAAAGAACACTCTCATTGAAACCATCTGAGAAACTGGGTTCCCTAAGAAGTGTCACAATTTAATGACAACCAAGGAAAAGATGATTTCCACAGCAATTGCACTGGTAGGGAAGAGGTTCCTCATCAGAACTTGGAATGCCTTCCTGGGATCCAGCCCCTTTCTTCCCTTGATTCAGCTCCTCGCGTCCTTTTCTGAAAGACTCTTACCCTTCACATAATCAGTTTAAAAATTGTTTTCCATGCTGTTGGAGATCCTTGCAATACAGGATCTCCAGGATCCTAATATTCTTTCAGTCATTGGGAGAATGCAACTCTTCTTAAACAAAACTCCAACCATGATTTCCTTGTATGTAACATTAAAGGAGCCTTTAGTTCTTAGTTTTTGTTGAAGTTCTTGGTTTTATTTTCCTTTATAATTTGAAGCCAACTCCCTGGTTTGATCACCTTGCTAGTTTATGATGATTACTTAGGGGGACGACATCCGTAAATCTTGAGAGATGAATATTTAATGAAAGCCCACTTGCCGTCCAGACTGTAACCTCCGGCTACTGCCAGTCAGCATAGGAGCCAGTTGTTTTCAGGAACAGCGCAGAGTAATAAAAGATGCACTCCGAGTGCTGTCTGTCCTATCGAGCTGCTGTGTTGGGACCCAGCATCTTGCTTTCATTTATTTGGCTTTGCAATTCTAATGCAGAAATGTGGCCACATTCTTCAGCTTGTCCTGCTCTGTTGATCACACGGCTTCTTGTCTTGCGTTGCGTGACGCAAGCTGCCACCAATCCCAGGAATGCAGACCCTTAACAGATCTTTGAAGTGAAATTCAAGAAAAAAAGATCAACATCTGTGATTATTATTACTTTTTATTATTATGAGGCACCTCCCCGAAAACAGTTAAAATAGAACTTTTCTTCTCTGCCTTCTCTGAGGCCCAGCACCCTGAACAAATGACAATCATGGACTTGCCCAAGTGCCCTGCCTCCATACCCTTGGTCTTGCCTTATTTTTTTTTTTTTTTAACTTATTTGTATCTTAAATCTCTGTTCTCATTCTGGCTTGGCTATCCAGGCTTTGCATCTGGCTTTGATTTTCAGGAAGAATGAACTTGACAAGCTGGAAATCCTCGTGGGCAAGGACCAGATATTCTAGCCTCTAATGTAATTTTATATCTGGTTATGCAAATGGATTGGTTTTTCTCTGGAATCTTTGAAGCCTTTAAACACTTCCTTGTGCTATTCTAAAATTAGGCCAAAGCATGGTAAGTCGTAACGTGATCTCCGTTCTTCTTACCACTGAAGGGCAGACAGACATTTCACTCTTAACACTGCCTGTTCTTGCCTCTACCTTGCAGACTTGCTTTTCTCTCTGAATAGTTGTTAAAACCTGAGGCTTTGATGTCCTAATGAGTTGCTTTCTTTGGGTCCTGGACCTCTTTAGCCAGTTCTTCACTTCGGTCCTGGCATCCCCTGCCCTCTGTGATGGGACCCTTGTTATCTTCTGCCCTCCCTCCCTCTCTGCACTGAATCCTCTGGGCTCTCTAGGTCTTTGCTCTTACTAACCTTTGCTCTTACTATCTGTCTGCTAGAGATACTTCTCTCCTCCAGTGGCTACCATTTTAAAGTTCTGCCTCCTCAAGGCAGTAAGCACAAATAGACCGCCCCCCCCCCCCCAGACATTGTTTTAACAAGTGCCTCCTGGGCACCGTGCACTGTGTCGGGCATTGAGGATATGTATATACTCACGAGCAGAGTGGCCCTTATCCTGATGGAGCTTGCAATCTTGTAAACAAGTCCCCAAATGCACGTTACAAATTGCACAACATCAAGAAGAAAACTGACCACATACTGAGAGAGATGGGTGTGGGGAGGATGTTCAAGGAAGGCCTCGTGGAGGAGGTGATATTTAAGCTGAGAACGTTGGAAAGAGCCAAGGGGAAAGCATTCCAAGCAGACAGAAGAGCAAGTACAGAGGGCCTCAGGTAGGAAAGGCACTAGTCAGGGAGGAAAGAAAGCCTCGGGGAGAATGAGTGCAGAGAAGAAGGACATGGAGTGCGGGCCTGTGTGTCATGGTGGGCAGACTAACTCATCGAGGCACAGCATGGAACTGTGGAGGGCTTTTAAGGAAGGACTGAAAGTCACAGTTTTCAAAGATCACTCTAGTTATATAGAGAACAGGGGCAAGAGAGAGCTGTGGAGACCGCCAGGAGGCTGCCCCAGCTGTCTGGGTGAGAAGGTGCTGGCTTTGACTGGGTGGTGTAATGGGGAAAGAGACGACCAGGTGGCTTTAGGTCACAGAATTGACAGGACATGGTGGTGAATTAGATGGGGGAAGAGGAGAAGGAGAAGAAATCAAAGATGACCCAGTGGTCTCTGGCTCATGGACTAGTTTGATAAAGACAGAGAAGTGTCAGGGAGAGCATCCCAGAAGTTTAGGAGGGCTGCGTTTGAGGTGCTTACATCAGAGCAGCAATGTGAGATAGGCAGTGGGTTACCAAACTAGGTGCTCCGAGATGATGATGTGTACAGCTAAGAATATAGGCTGTAGCCCAGCGCATCTGGGTTTGAATCCTGGCTCTGCCACTTCCTGTGACTTGAGCACATTACTGACTTCTTTGTATCTCAATTTTCTCGTCGGAAGATGGGAGCGATAATAGTATCTAGCATTGTTAGAAGCCTTAAAACAATTCTTGGAAGAGTGCCTGGTGCTTAATAGCTAATACACCCTTGTGTTTGTTATTGTGGAGATAATACATTTGAGAGTCGTTAGCTCTAGCTGGCATTTCAAGCTACGGGCATGAATGAGATTACCAAGAAAGAGAGTACCGAGGAATGCCAACGTTAGGTGTTTGGCTCGTGGAGGGGAAGTGGCCAGAGCAGTAGTGGGAAAACCAGGTCAGGACGGCCTCTAGAAGCTGAGTGAAAGGAGTGTTTGGAGAGGGGGGTGGACTGTGGTAAGAGGAGGACACGAATGTTTGTTGTCGAGGGAAACACGAAGGTTGTTGGTAACTGTGGGGCCATCTCTGTGGAGTCTGGAGGACAGCACGCAATTGCGGTGTGTTTGGAAAGGAGGAGCGAGGAAACATGGATTGCATGTGGACACTTAGTTTTGTGAAGGGGGATAGAAAATTAGGCAGGAAATCGGGGAGGGAATGGGATCAAGATGAGAACACCTGGAGGGTATCTGTCAGCTGTTGGTGGTGGGGTGCTAGTGTGAGAGTGAGAACAGGATGGCCAACGCAGCAAAGAGGTGACCTTTGGCTTGGGTCACGATGACTTGGAGATGAGTCCCCCTCCCCGTAGGAGACCGTAGGTCCTGGAGCACAGTGGTTGGGGCTTCTTCATATTTATTCTCTTCCTGGTAAGACACATCACACCTTACAGGAAAAGGATGAACTGAACAGAGCTGAAAGTTTATTATGTGTATTTATTTATTTTTGTCTTCTAGTCAAAATGCCCAGCCGGAAGTGTGGACAGCTCTGGGAAAACAGCTTTACACTATGCAGGTGACTTTTATTCTCTTATTGATCTTCTACCATAAGAAATACTAAGTTCTCCTTTTCCTTATTCAAGCCATTTTCTGTACCATTTTATTTCTGAGGCTGTTGTCTGTCATCATTCCTGGAATTTCCTTTTCCCTCAGTTTGCAAACCGCATAGAGTTTTACCTAGAATTCATTAGTTGCCTGCCAAACTGTAAAAATTGCCATGATTATTATATTTTAATTAATATAAGGTTCTTATTTAAACTAAGAGATATTCATAAGCACTTAGAGATTTAATGTAATGTGTGACAGAGATTTAGTTTGGGGATCAAAAGAAACTCCCATTTTATTTTGCAGTGTTTTCTTTTACTATTTTGTCATTATCTGTCACACGGCTCCCAAGTAACAAAACACTGACACCGAGCTCAGAGAGTGATGAGATTTATAAATTTCTATTAGTGCCAGCTGTGGCAAAGCGAAGTCCTACAAAATGCCAAAACAAAAATTTGCACAAAGGCAGCTGGCAGCCAGTGGCTCTAGGTCTGGAAATTAACATTGAAATGTACCACTAATTCGGAGCACCTTACTTAACCTTCCGGGTACCATTTCTCCTTAGTGCAACTAGAGTAACATAGCAAACTGGGTGAAACACGAACTTCTCCATCCTGGAAGTGTGTGATGCCCCTGCTGCTGAGAGCCGCTGTGTGACGAGCTGTGTGTCTGTTTCCTTCCCTCAGCGGCACAGGGCTGCCTTCAAGCTGTGCAGGTTCTTTGTGAGCACAAAAGCCCCATAAACCTCAAGGATTTGGTAAGTATCCAGTGGCTCTGAGACGTGGAGATGGACACGGTGTCTGGAGCACTGTGGGCTGCTTCTGCAAGTCACTGAGACATTTAGAGACCTAAGCATTTGGCAAAAGTCTAATGCGTTTCAACCTAGATCCTCTTCTGCAAAATGGATCCATGTATTATCTCTATTGGTTTCTGAATTTAATGACACATTAAGAAGACATTTTGTGGGGTGCCTGGGTAGCTCAGTCAGTTAAGCGTCCAACTTCGGCTCAGGTCATGATCTCACGGTTCATGGGTTTGAAACACCGCGTCAGGCTCTGTGCTGACAACTAGCTCAGAGCCTGGAGCCTGTTTGATTCTGTATCTTCCTCTCTCTCTGACCCTCCCCTGCTCATGCTGTCTCTCTCTCAGAAATAAAACATTGTGACATGTACTTCCTGATGTGTACATTTGTTTCTAAGGTCATCTGCCATCAACCTAAATATTATTAAGGCTTAATTTATTGACTTTTAGAAGAAATAAGTCTGAATAGAAGTTCTATCATTTCTGTTACTTCCTATGTACCATCTTGGGTACTCCTGGGTACGGTTTCCCAACTTTGAAAACCACTTCTAGCCTTTTTAACCTTGCTGGGCTACTTTGAGAATAAATTTACATGCCAGTCACTCCTGGCTACCAGGTTAAATGTCCTGCCGTAGGGTAGGAATTAAAACGCATACCTAACGGGGATATTGTTACGTGAGTATATAGAATCTGTAGATAAATTCCCACTCCCTAAATCTCAGTACTTTATATCCAGAAAGTATTATAACTTCACAGAGATGAATTTTTTAGAAATGTGTCTGAAATTCTATTTTAAATGGAGACTTAATCTTTAGCCAGTAATTGTATTTTTCAAAATTATTGGGCATATTGTAATTTATTTTTCCCTTTGTCTACTTGAATACATCTGCCTTACAAGTTACTATCAACCGCATTTGGGAGGTATGTTCAAGGAATAAACAGAATACAAGCTTCTCTTGATGGTTATTATTTGAGTTAGGACCTCTTCACCCTAAGGTTGTGGAAATAGTCATCTATATATTCTTCTAGTATTTTTCACTTTTTTTCTGTTGTAGTGTTTAAATTCTTAATCACCTTACATGGTTTGTATATGAGTTGAGGTCTCATTTTCTTTCTTTTTTTATTTTGTTTTATTTTACTTTATTTTTATTCCAGTGTAATTAACATAGTGATACATTAGTTTCAGGTACATAACACAATGATTCAGCATTTTAAAAAATGTTTTAATGTTTATTTTTGAGAGAGAAAAAGACAGAGCATGAGCAGAGGAGGGACCAGAGAGAGAGAGGGAAACAGGATCCGAAGCAGGCTCCAGGCTCTGAGCTGTCAGCACAGAGCCTGTCCAGTTCATGAACCGCGAGTTCATGACCGGAGCTGAAGTCAGACGCTTAACCGACTGAGCCACCCAGGTTCCCCCAACGTCATGTTTTTACAGGAATGCCAATTGTCCTATTAAGTTATTCTTTCCATTGATATTTATCTAGTCCCGTGCCAAGAATAGACAAACTCTTATGTTCTGTTTTGGTAACCTGAACGGTTATGAAAGCATGTACTTTCCAAGGGGGAAGAGTGGAATGGATGGTAGGATGCGTGTAGTTTGCTTGGAAGAAGCCGCTTGGAGGGCAGCGGGACCCGCTGCTCCCCTGTGGAAGCAAGTGCTTCCATTCTCCAGAGCCGTCCCTCGGTCAACACGCTAGGCTTGCCTGGAGCCTCTACATATTTGACGTTCCTCCCTCTCTCACGTCCCCACCAGACTGCGGGATGGCCACTGAGGGAACAAGCAGCCCTTGAGGCTGGGGTTCCTGAGGAAGAGCTAACAGTGCAATTCCCTAAGAACAGCTGTGCTGAACTACTAGGTATTTATCCAAAGGATACAAAAATGCTGATTGGAAGGGGCACATGCACCCAATGTTTATAGCAACGCTATCAACAATAGCCAAATTATGGAAAGAGCCCAAATAGCCATTGACTGATGAAGGGTTAAAGATGGTGTGTGTGTGTGTGTGTGTGTGTGTGTGTGTGTGTGTGTGTAAAATGGAATATTACTCAGCAGTAAAAAAGAACGAAATCTTGCCATTTGCAGCAACGTGGATGGAGGTAGAGTGTGTTATGCTGAGAGAAATAAGAGAAAGACAAGTATCATATGATTTCACTCATGTGGAATTTAAGAAACACAACAGATGAACATAGGGGAAGGGAAGGAAAAATAAGATAGAAACAGGGAGACAAACCATAAGAAGCTCTCTTAAATACAGAGAACAGTCTGAGGGTTGCTAGAGGGAAGGCAGGTGGGGGGGATGGACTAAGTGGGTGACAGGCATTAAGGAGGACAATGCTCGAATTAAGGACAATCATTGGGTGTGATATGTTAATTAACTTCAATTTAAATTAATTAAAAAAGCTGTGTTGAGATGTCATGGCAGCCGTATCGGGACACAAACTCATGGTAACAGGACATCTCAGGAATAAAATGTACAAGGAACAAGGACCTTTGAAATTCTGGCATTTAGTATCTTAGTTGAAATCAATCTGCGTTTGTCTCCTAGGATGGGAATATACCACTGCTTCTTGCAGTACAAAATGGCCACAGTGAGGTCTGTCGCTTTCTCCTGGATCATGGAGCAGACGTAAATTCCAGGGACAAAAATGGAAGGTACCACAGACATAGAAACCATGGGATGTCAGTGATATCTCCATGCTGGGAGTCTCAAAATTTCACAGCTATATTTTGGACCATTTGTGATAAAGTGGTTTTAATTTTTTCATTTTCTGTGCCCCTCTCCTTTTCTTTAAGTAAGCTCTACACCCGACTTGGGGCTCTAACTCATACCCCTGAGATCAGTAGTCACACACACTGACTGAGCCAGCCAGGAGCCCCCTTCTGCCTCTTTTGATACTCCAGAATCTGTGATGTAAAAAAATTTCCCCTAGACCTCTGGGAACATCATTGAGTCTGTGATGAGATTATTAAATACTGAAGTGACTAGGCCGTTTCCGATGGCTTTTCATACAAAATTAAAGTAAACATACTGGCTGCTTTTAAAAATAGTCCTAATGATGTATAGGTACTTTACAATGCTTGAGGTGAAAGGAGGCCATGATTGGTGCCAATCATATTAAATTGCATCATATTTAGAAGATTATATCTATGTTTTGTGACCTAATATGGTTTAATGCTTTGATTTAATCTGAAGTTTAAAAAAAACACCCCTAATTTCATCTCACTAGCAGTCCATTAAGTGTATATGTTTAACTGCACTTCATCTTCCTTTCCTTGTTTTCAGGATAAGTGATTTCTCAGGAAAGTGTTTTCCCAATTTGTTTGTACTAATTTGCTATCTCCTCTTTTTCTTTAGAACTGCTCTCATGCTGGCCTGTGAGATCAGCAGCCCTAACATTGTGGAAGCCTTAATTAAAAAGGGTGCAGACCTTAACCTTGTAGATTCTCTTGGACACAATGCCTTACATTATTCTAAACTCTCAGAAAATGCAGGAATTCAAAGCCTTCTATTATCAAAAATCTCTCAGGATTCTGGTATGTGAAAGAAAATAGCCAGTGTTGTTTTAAATTTATCCACTTCATTTTCCCCAGAGGGTAAAGGAATGTGTGCAATATGATCTATTTTATTATTCTTTTAAACGTACTCTTGAAGAAAAATGTAGTGTTCAGTATTGTGTTTGTTGTGTGTATGTATGGGTGTGAGTGTGCATGTGTATGTGTGTGTATCTCCCACCCAAAGTGGATATGAGTCATGGTTCTTACTGTTCTTTTTTTTTTTTTTTTTTTTCCTTCACTTTTTCATAATAGAAATTTTTACTATGTAATTTCTGGAGAACTCTCTGTGTCAGCACAGAGACCAACGCAGAGCTCAAACTCACGAGTTATGAAATCATGACCTGAGCCATAGTCGGACACTTAACCGACCGAGCTACTTTTTAACAATCATATCTGACCAGGGGAACCAGGGTGACTTGCAAGATAGTAAGTTCCCCAACACTTGATGTGTTAGAGTCTGAGTTATCATTAATCAGAGTTAGTTAATAGCACTGGTATTCAAACTTTCTATAAACAGTA
>NW_024080940.1:1601753-1755406 GCF_003009895.1 Hyaena hyaena
GGAGTGAGGTTGACGGGACATCAAATCAGGCTGAGGGAGGGTTGGGATCGTGGTCTAAGTGCAAAGGGAAACCTTGGAAGGTTTTAAGTACCAGGAAAGAATGATGTGAAATTCTTTTTTTTTTTTTACAAATAGTTTATTGTCAAATTAGTTTCTACATAACACTCAGTGCTCATCCCCAAAGTGCCCTCCTCCATGCCCATCCCCCCCTCCCCCCCACATCCATCAGTCCTCAGTTTTTGTCAGCATTCAAGAGTCTCTCATGATTTGCCTCTCTCCCTTTCCCCCACCATTTCCGCCCTTCTTCTCTAGATGCTGGCGAGGATGTGGAGAAACGGGCACCCTCCTACACTGTTGGTGGGAATGTAAACTGGTACAGCCCCTCTGGAAAACAGTGTGGAGGTTCCTCAGGAAACTAACAATAGAACTCCCTTATGACCCAGCAATAGCACTGCTAGGAATTTACCCAAGGGATACAGAAATGCTGAGGCGTAGGAGCACATGTACCCCAATGTTCATAGCAGCACTCTCCACAATAGCTAAAACATGGAAAGAGCCTAAGTGTCCGTCAACAGATGAATGGATCAAGAAGATGTGGTTTATCTATACCATGGAATACTCCATGGCAATGAGAAACAATGAAATCTGGCCATGTGTAGCAACATGGATGGACCTTGAGGGTGTTATGCTGAGCGAAATAAGTCAGGCAGAGAAGGACAAATATCATATGTTTGCACGTATAGGAGGATTAGGAGGAACTTGACGGAGGAACAAGCGGGAGAAGAAGAACGATGTGAAATTCTAAACTTAGAAGAGTTTTCTCCTGCCTGCAAGTCTCCTGGACCACATCTCCTGCAGAGGCTGGTATACCAGCTGGCCTGATCCCCATCCCAAACGCTGTAGAAGTTATCACAGCAAGAGGCCCAGGTTCCATCTACATACTCTATGACTCAGAGAAAGTACTTGCGGTTCCAGGACTGTTGAGGGACCTCAGTGATCTGCAGTGTATCACAGAAGCACAAACAGATGCTCTGGCTTCAGACTCTCGTTCTGTCACCTACCACCTGTGTGACCTTGGACAAGTCACTGAACCCCACTGTCCCTCTGTTTCCCGATCTGCAAAACGAGGCTAATACTATTACTTACTTAATGGGACTGTTGTGAGGATTTAAATGCATAACCTGGGCCATTGCCTAACGCAGAGAGAAAGTAAATATGTGTGTTTGCTTAACCTCAGCCTTTGTGAAACACCCACTCAAAGTGAGGCCATTGGTATTTGTGACAAACCTTAAGGGATATGCTAAAAATTCAAGTTCCTAAGTCCCCCAAATCAATGGTTCTCAAAGAGTGGTCCCTGACCAGCAGCACAACATTTAGGAACTTGTTACAAATGTAAATTATTGGGCCCCACTGAAGATCTACTGAATTTGAAGGTGGGGCCTGCCAGTCTGGTTTTATAAGCCTTCCAGGAGATTCTGAGGCACAACTGCTATCTCAAGAGAGAACGTCTTAAGGTGGATAGCCTGAAAGAAACATATCTGAACTGCTCTGATTTAACTTACTATACAAAGGCCTCTAGTGAATTGCAATTCAGTATAGGGAATAAGAAATTATTTGTTGAAATGTGTCTCTACATCCTTTAAAAAATTTGTTACATTGTTCATACCCCATGTGAAAGTGATCTTTTAAGTGAAAACACAATATTAACAAGGCATATTTCTTATGGCAATATTCAACGTCTTTTTTTTAAATGTTTATTTGTTTTCGAGAGAGACGGAGAGACAGAGCATGAGCAGGGGAGGCGGGGGGAGACACAGAATCCGAAGCAGGCTTAGAGATGTCAGCATAGAGCCTGATGCGGGACTCGAACCCACAAACCTCGAGATCATAACCTGAGCCCAAGTGGGACGCTTAACCCACTGAGCCACCCAGGTGTGTGTGTGTGTGTGTGTGTGTGTGTGTGTGTGTTGAAGCACTAAATTCCTCCTATGTGGGTGATAGTGTACGATTGGTTCCCTTGTTTCCTTTCGTTTTTGTGCTACGTTTTTCTTTTTTTTAATCCCACGGCATTCCCACCCCCTCTAAGGATCAGAGGCTCTGCTTTGTGTCCCAGATTGTTGGCAAAGCTGTTGTTCTTTTGGGACAAGTTTCTAGTAGCACAGGTAGGAGGGGGTCCTTCTGTTGGAGGGGCCATAGAAGACGTGCAGGCAGCCAGAGAGGGAAGGTCTTCACCCAGAGTTCTTTGAAAGTGGTCATGGCTCCTTCGTCCAGGAGCAGAGAGGAGTCCTGCACCTGGCACCAGGCTGCATCAGGAAGGACCTTCTCTGCCAGACCCCTTGCCTTCTCCTTCATGACACCCATTCTCCTGGACAAAGGCCCTCGTGCAATCTCTCAGAGATGGGACACCATTCTCTTCTCTTTCTAATCGTTTCCATGGCAAAATTTCTCCTTCAAGACTTCCCTTTTGATTCTCAGAAACCCAGTATGGAAATTAAAATGATTACTGAACATAATTTTCTTTTTCTCTTTGCATTTCTGATACAACCACCATTTTCCCCTTCAAAGCTGTGGGAGGGGGAGTGTCTCAGGCCAACAAGGGAAAGATTGGGAAGGGTAAGAAAAAAGAAACATTTGCAAGATTAGATCTCAAGAAATCTTCCCACTACACTCAGACAACAACAACAAAAAGCAAGTTATTCTGCAAACGCATGCTGTTCACTCTTACGTCTCAGTTGTCAAGACTTTGTTTTGAATCACAGAGGCTTCATTTCAACTACGTCTCCTACTAGGAACTATTCCTACTCCCTTTTGCTGTTAAATATCCTAGTTCTTAGTTCGTTTCCCTCTTGTATATATGTGTCTGTTTTCGTCAACTAACTCAAATTCCTTTGGGAAGCTAAGTATAAATAATGCATGAAGTAACAAAAATCTGGTCCTGAGACAAAACTTTACAAAGTTGCAAATAAACTCAGACTCTAAAATGCCATTTCTTTAAATATAAGTGGTTTTATTCACTTAATACAAGTGTTAAGCTTTGAAATTAGGTTTCATGGGATCAACCTAGCCCAGCCACTTTTCAGGCACGTGGACCCTCCTTTTCCTCTTCAGTAAAATGAGAAGAATAATATCCCTCTGACAAGGTAGTTGTGAATTTACATAAAATTGTATGTAAAGTGCTTGCTACAGTGCATGGAACCTAACAGATGCTCAATGATGTCACTGTTGCTAGTATTTTGATTATTCTTATCGTTGTTAGTTACTGGCAAATTCGATCTAAAAAAAGGAATTAGGAGTGCCTGGGTGGCTCAGTCAGTTAAGTGTCTGACTTTGGCTCAGGTCATGATCTCATAGTTCATGAGTTCAAGACCCGTGTCAGGCTTTGTGCTGACAGCTCAGAGCCTGAAGCCCACTTAGGATTCTGTGTCTCCCTCTCTCTCTGCTTCTCTTCCTCTCACACTCTCTTTCTCTCTCTCTCCTTCTCTCTCTCTCAAAAATAAATAAAACATTAAAAAATAAAAATAAATAAATAAAGGAATTATAAGAGCTTCAAAAGTACATGGAATCCATAAAATATCATTAATAGAAGTAAGTGAAAAACATTGGGAGTGTGGATTTTTATATTCCAGACTAATTCATCATTCCTTTGTTATTTTTGCTGTATCTTTAATAATCTACATTTGTCATTTGAATCAATTCTCAAATAATTTTAAAGTTTTTAACTTATTAGGAGGCTTACTTTTTGCTTTCTCATTTCTACCAACAGTCTAAATCAAGATGTCTCCGAATATTTGGAAGTAAATAGGCATTATTACATACACTCGAAAATGCATACATGTGCTCACACACACATACATGGAAAGTATAAATATTACCATGTAATTTTTGGGACAAAAATTCTGCACAAGAAGCAGGAATTATAGTGTCTTTTTTAAAGAGTAGCGTGTGTGACTCTTCTAGAGAGAAGGTTTTTATATAACCTGCACTTTGACTCATTTAAATGGCAGGGAAATGTCATATAAATTAAGAAATCCAGATTCCTGAGCCTTCTAACAGACTTGCTGAATCAAACTCTCCCTGCATGGGAAGTTGTTACAAGGGTTTTTTTGGTTTTGTTTTGTTTTTAACAACCTGGCCTCTCCTGTTAGGATGAGTAATGACACTGACTATAATAAAAGGCGTCCTGATGTTTACAGCAGGTAGCTTGTCAGTAATTCAGTTATAGGGAAGCAACAAGAAGAATCTCATTAGAACTTGATGTCAGAGAAGTTTGTGGCCGACAAAGAAATTAACAAGAAAACTGATAAGAGCTGCTAAAGAGTGGAACTGAATGGGATTGAGGAATACTACATCAACACAAGGAAAATTGAGTTTCACATACAGATCTTGTTCTACCACAAAACATGGCCATTCACACATGATTACAGAGGAAAAAACTGGACTTCAAGTTGAATGCAACCCTTTTGTACATAAAGCTGATTTGGTCCTTCTGAGTAACTATTTTGTGCTTCTCTGGTGAATTCTTCCCCTAAAATTGACTTTCTATCCATTCACCTAAACTTCACCCACAATTTTCTCCAAAAGTTGATTTGATAGAGATTTGAACCGCTGTCTTTCTCTCAAAGATTTCTTCAAATCTGAATTAAAAATAAAGAAATGGGTAAGAAATCTATTTCGCCAGCGTGAAAGGCTCACACTTCTGCCTGCTGATGAGAACATTCACCATCCTAGGTAGCTTCACAAATTGCTGCCTTAAAGAAATGACAGAATCTATAGGATCTTTCTCTCCTGTATTATTTATTATTTAAAAAAAATGTAATGACTGTGGTCACTAAAAAAGAGATGCTTACACTAACAATCATATCATTTTATTCCATTTTAATCTAAAATTATAGTTTCCCCTTTATCATCCTTTAAGCAATTAATGTCTACCAGTTTAAAAGCTTTTCTACTATTTGCTTTTGTACTTTTTCTTGGAAATTGATTCTGTATTTGTATTGCTGTGAGGCAAACGATTTAGGCTGAAGTCCTCATGTGTTCATACAGGATTTTTGCCCATGGCATCTCTGGCTTCTGGTGTATTGATTCTATTATTTTGTAAAGGTTATTTTGATGTATTTTCTTTAGACTAAAAGTACTCAGCAGGTCTCTATGTTTTTCTGTAATTCAAGAGGAAGTAATTTTAAATATAAAAGAGCCTAATTGGTGATAATACTGGAAAATTCACAGAGTTCTTCTCTTCCAAAGCTGTTCTTATTTATTCTATCAATAGATGATATTGGAAGCTTGCTAATTGCAAATCACTTGCTAAATATTTTAAGTGCATTAATTTATGTATTTCTCCCTGAAGCCCTTCCATGAATGTGGTAATATTGACCCCTTTACAAATGAGGACAGCGAGGTACAGATTTTTCTTTCAATCACCTGCTCAAAGTCACATAGGTAATAAATACAGAGTGGAGACTTGAACCCAAGACTGATGGCACTAGACCTGACCTTATTTAACACAATTCAATACTACCTTGAGTGTTTACCACAGTTGTGTTATGTTTCCAGTTTTGTAATCTCTGTATATGTAATAGCCTGAATTATGTCCCCGAAATACATCAGCTCCTAATCACCTATAAATGTGACCTGATTTGGAAAAAGGATCTGTGCAGATGTAATTAAGTAAAAGGATTCTGAGATCAGGTCAGCCAAGAGGGTCGTTATAAGAGGGAGGCAGTAGGGTAACAGACAGAAAAAGAGAAAGGAATGTGAAGATGGAAGTAGATACTGGAGTGATGTGGCCACAAGCCAAAGAATGCCGGAAGCCATACAAACTAATAAATATTCAAGGAACCATATGTTACTTCACTGATAATCAGAGTCTACAGTGAACAAAAGGAAGAAGGTGCATTGATGATATCCTTATCTTTTTAATTGACATATTTTTTCTAGTTGACTTCATGATTCCATAGTTCTGTTCATTATTTTAAAACAAAATGAAGGTATACATATGGAATACTCAAAGTGGATAATTCTAGAAAACATATTGGAGAAAGAAAGTTAAAATTTGTGTCTCTGTTATTAATTCATAGCTGTGTTTCTCTTGTTTTTTTTTTTTTTTCCTAAGAGAGAGAGAGAGACAGCATGAGCAGGGGAGGGTCAGAGAGAGAGGGAGTCACAGACTGAAACAGGGTCCAGGCTCTGAGCTGGCTGTCAGCACAGAGCCTGACGCAGGGCTCGAACCCACGAACTGCGAGATCATGACCTAAGCGAAAGTCAGACGCTTAACCAACTAAGCCACCCAGGCACCCCATGTGTTTCTCTTGTTTTAACTTCCATCTAAAGTGCGCCTGATCAGCATATGCCTGCAGCTTGTTCTGTTGGATGAACATAGAGTCGTTGTCCCCTTCCTGGCCACCCCCTGGTGCTTCGAGGTGGCCTCATGCTGGAGAAGCAGCATGTGTTGATTTAGGAAACAGTGTCATCCAGGCAGCCTCTTTAATAATGTCCTGGGAAAAATGCATTCCCCAAAGTTTAGCTTCCTGCTCTTCTGAATTCTTGCACCTTCGTTCCCCTTTCCTGGAAGAGAGCCTGGGGTAAGACAGGAAGCAGGGTATCCCAGTGTTACTGATCCTCTTTTCCCCTTTCCAGCCTTCTACCCCCACCAGCAACTTTTTTTAAATATATATGAAGATTTTATTGCTACTTCTTTTTTTTCTTAAATAGTTTATTGTCAAGTTGGTTTCCATATAACACCCAGTGCTCATCCCAACAAGTGCCCTCCTCCGTGCCCATAACCCTCCTACCCGTCCCCCCACCCCCATCAGCCCTCAGTTTATTCTCAGCATTTAAGAGTCTCTCATGATTTGCCTCCCTCCCTCTCCCCAGCTATTTCTCCCCTTCTCCTCCTCCATGGTCCTCCCGTTAAGTTCCTCCTAATCCACCTATACGTGCATACATATGGTATCTGTCCTTCTCTGTCTGACTTATTTCCCTCAGCATAACACCCTCAAGTTCCATTTAGCTTGCTACACATGCAACAGATTTCATTCTTTCTCATTGCCATGTAGTATTCCATTGTATAGATAAACCACATCTTCTTGATTCATTCATCAGTTGATGGACACTTAGGCTCTTTCCATGTTTTGGCTATTGTGGAGAGTGCTGCTATGAACATTGGGGTACATGTGCGCCTATGCATCAGCACTCCTGTATCCCTTGGGTAAACTCCTAGCAGTGCTATTGCTGGGTCATAGGGGAGTTCTCTTGTTAATTTTTTGAGGAACGTCCACACTGTTTTCCAGAGGGGCTGCACCAGTTTATATTCCCACCAACAGTGTAGGAGGGTGCCCGTTTCTCCACATCCTCGCCAGCATCTAGAGTCCTCTGATTTGCTCATTTTAGCCACTCTGACCGGCGTGAGGTGGTATCTCAGTGTGGTTTTGATTTGTATTTCCCTGATGATAAAGGATGCTGAGCATCATTTCATGTGTCTGTTGGCCTTCTGGCTGTCCTCTTTGGAGAAGTATCTGTTTATGTCTTCTGCCCATTTCTTCACTGGATTATTTGTTTTTCAGGTGTGGAGCTTGGTGAGTTCCTTATAGATTTTGGATACTAGCCCTTTATCTGATATGTCATTTGCAACTATCTTTTCCCATTCCATCAGTTGCCTATCAGTTTTATTGATTGTTTCTTTTGCTGTGCAGAAGCTTTTTATCTTGATTAGGTCCCAATAGTTCATTTTTGTTCTTGATTCACTTGCCTTTCCCACCAGCAACTTTTATGCTTTCTTTTGCAAAAACAGTGCTGCATCCATTAGTTATTTCTTTTAGTCTCATTTCAGATTCAGATTACTTTATGAAATAACTTACACTTACAAAAATCTTGAGTGACATCACCAAGTGTTTTCTAAAAGAGATTAAAAACTTTAAAAAATATTTAAATAGAAATTTTAATATGAGTTTAAAAACAGTAAAATTATTTTGTCACTACTTGCATTACTTGCATTTTTTTGTCTTGAACTTTGTTTTGTTCTGGCTATTATTGTATCTACTATCAAATTTTTATGCTGTTTTTTCCTCTGCATAAGAAAAGACAAAGTAGCTTCTTAATATACTAGCCCTTTCCAGTCCATTCATAAATATAGATGAACTGCATTCATCAATCATGATGAGTTAGATTGTATTCCCTGACCCAAAGAAAACATACATGCTGGAATTCTAATTTCTATTTCATAATATGAATTTACATGGGAATAGGATCCTTATGGAGGTAATCAAGTTAAAATGAGGTCATTATGGATGGGCTCTAATCCAAGATGACTAAAGTCCTTATAAAAAGGGAAAATTTGGGCAGAGAGACACAATGGGATGACAATATGAAGTTATGCAAGCAGAAGTTAGCCAGGTGGCTGAAATGATGCATCTATAAACCAAGAAAGGTCAAAGATTACCAGAAGCTTTAGGAGACAAGGAAGGATTCTCCCCTAGAAACCTCAGAGGGAGCACAGCCTCCCTTGTACACTTGTGGGCTTTTGGCTTCCAAAATGGGGAGACCGTAAGTCTCTGGTGTTTTGAGCCTCTCGATTTTTGGTGGAAAACTATTATGTTAATAAGTAAAGAAAAATAACCAACTGAAGATAGAAGAATAATTTTAATTATTTCAGTTGTTAAGAATGATAGGCTATATTAAAGGTCACTATCCAAGGGGATCATCCAGAGGAGAGAAGTGTGAATCATGACAATTAGAGAAATTCAGAAAAAGTAACTGAGGAAGTCATTTACTCCAGTCCAGAATAGCTACCTTTTCCCCATGATATCTTGGAATTAGTCATTCCATTTAAAAAACATTCACTGACCTCAGAAGTTTGCCTTTTTGAGGAGCCTCAGAGATCCTCTAGTGATTTTTACAGGCATCCCTTGGACTCAACTAAGCTTCTTCACCTACTTCTTATCCTTGAGAAAATTGACCCCTCCATCCTGTCTGACCCCATGGTCCCCTTACAGAGCTCCATTTATGTCAGCCCCTCTCACACTGTATTTACAATTATTTGTTTCTGTTTCTTTCTTTTCCATTATTCTGATGGTTTCTAAAGACTACTTTAAGGACATAGAGTAGCTATTCATCACACAGTTTTGAATGACAAAATTAACTGAGTCAAGTATTTGTCTCTTATTGCTGTTGTTACAAACCACCACAAATGTAGGGGCTTAAATCAACACGAATTTATTATTTTATAAGTCTGGAGGACAGAAGTCCAAAGTCAGTCCCATTGGGCTTAAGTCAATAGGTTGGCAGGGCTGATTCCTTCTGGAGGATTTAGGGGGAGATTTTCTTTGCTTGCCTTGTTCAGCTTGTAGTAACTACCTGCTTTTCCTTGGCTGGTTGCCCCTTGCACCATCATTGAAACCAGCAATCTCTTTATCTCTCTCACTTTGTCATCACATCTGCTTCCTGACTCTGACCTTCCTGACTTCCTCTTATAAGGACCTTTTAACCCTGAACTTACTTGGATTATCTAAGATAGTCTCCCCATCTCAAGATCCATACCCTAATCATGTCTGCAAAGTCTCTTTTGCAGTGTAAGGTAAAATATTCACAGATTCCAGCAATTATGACATGGACATCTTTGGGGGCCATTATTGGTCTACCAAAGTCATCACCTCCTTCTGGGAAGTCCCCATGGTTTTGCTTACTACCTACAATAAATACACTGATGTGGCTTATCAGTGGCCACAGCAGTCACCAGCTAGGAACCTTGGGATGTTACTTGTTTCCTCTTTTTCACTTAATCCCACTTTCATGATTTCCCTTCCAAACTCTTCCTCAAATCTGTCTCTCCTTATCTACTCGCCATGTCATATTCCCATTTAGTCTCTCATCAGTTCAATCCTGGACAATTCTTCATGCTGGCCCCTTCCCATTAAATCCATTCTTCTAACTGCCACAGAATATTTATTTATTAAAATTTAATGTAATGATTAAATTTATTTAATTTATTTGGACTTCTAACCTCTAGACCTATAAGATGACCTGGAGTGGTGAGCTTAAACAAATAAGATTTATGGAGAAATATAACTGTTATAAACCTTAGCAACGTGAGAATGGTAGAACTGAGCAAACTTTTGATCTAGAGGCAAGGAGAAGAGTCAAGAAAGAGGTATACTCACACACATTGCCTCACATTATATCTGGGGAATCAGAAACCATCTAAAGCTGGTGAATCCATTAAAGAGCAATGAATTTATTTTCGAAGTCCCAACGTAACAAAATAAAGACATAGGCAATATACACAGCTGATAAATATTAGGCAGAAAGGCAGGAAAGTGGAAGTAGTATCAACAAGCTAAATTTCTCACCTTTTATGGCAAGAAGTACCACTTAGAATTTATAAAGAAGAATATAATGAGCATATTGCTTAGCTTTATGGAGGAAAGGTCAGAAGAATTAAAATAGTCAACCTATCTGAGAAGATGGCTATGGACCCGCTGTGATGTATATCTGTTTGCTGTTCGAATGTTTTATTCCCAGGTATGCCTATTACTGTAGTAATATGTGAAACTTCACCTCTTTATAAGGATTAAGTCAGAATATTTTGATAACAAGGAACAGAAGATGAGTCTAGGTGGCTTCTGCAATGTATCTCATATAACAGAAGTCCGGAGTATGTTGAGGGTGCCAAGGCTCCATTTCTCTGCAGTGAATTGGACCTGCCTTGTGCCCTGTCCTATGTATGGGCATCCTCAGACTCACAGCAGGTTTGGATATCAGGTCAGTACGGAATGCTGTTGATATTTTGCCCAGATTCCCTTCACCCTGTCATCACACTTGTACCCAAGCTGCTGGCTGTGAGGTTTGCATTTGGCCAAATAGAAGGCACCTTGTCTGGGAGGTAAGACAGGTGCAGGACAGAATAAGAAAAAGCAGCAACCAACAGCTAATGACCATCTGACAAGGGAGAACAAAAGATAAGCCCTTTGACTCAAGGAGGAACCAAATTCAGGTGCAATTTTTGTTCCAGGTTTTCTTGTAGTACCAGGCTGAAGCCATTGGCCCACTGAAAACACATTCTTGCTTAGCTTTTCTCCTACACCTTATTCTGCTTTTCTCATGACTGTTCTCCAGAGAACACACTCTCAGTAAATACCTTTTGTAAAGGTCCACGTTGAATTCTTTATCAGTTCTTTAGGGAACTCATCCTAAGATACAGTGTCTGTAGCTCATTCACCCCAGAGTCCTGTCCCCATCTCCACCCAGTTTTCCCTCCTGCCTCACTTGCTTTAATTGCTTCACATACCCACACCTAGACCAATCTCTGGTGAGGGGAATGGCATTACTAGTACTACCTAAGACTGTGTATCTAAGATGGAATTATTTGAGGAAATCACTCATTCAAACCACTGCAAAAATGAGTGGATATGATCAGCTTTGCCAGGGGATTTCATTTTTCCCATGGTTTACTTGACATGGTGCTTTGGTAGGTGAATTTCTGCGTTAGTCCCACCATCCTGAATCTGAAATTACAGGAAAATGTGATGAAGACACATTAGCTTATGTGCCTAAAGAAGCTCTTGATAATCTTAGAGAAACAGTATTTTTCCAGCTTGTCTAATTCTCAGGCAGCTCTAATGCCCTAAGTCTCTCAAGTAATTTTTTTTTTAAAGTTTTAATGCAAGAACACTGCTTCTTTGGGAGATGACTCTACAAAAGAATAATGCCACATTTCATGATTCCACTGCACAATGACACACAGTTAAGTTGACAGAGAAAGCTTCACTTCTTTGCAAAACAAATATAGTAGGAAATGCTGTGGGATTTAACAACCAGTCTTGTCCTGAAGCCATGAGGTCAGGATGGAACATAAAAATCAAAGCAGCTCAATCTATTATAAACAAAACCCACGTGAAATAAATTTTTCCAGATGTCTAGGACATCATGAGGAACAATAAAACTTATCAGCTATTTCAATTTGTGGAAAAGTTAGGAAATTGGAGCAAATGAGGTGACCACATGGGGTAGTTTTTCCCATCATGTTCTTTTACCTACCTCTCCCCATAGTCTGAGCTCTACCCTTGGGATATAGCTTCACAGTTTCTGGCTCTCTTCTCATTGTAGAAAAAAATACACACAAAGAAACGAAAAAGAAACGAGTTGACCAGAAGACACAGTGTTTATTATGTGAAACAACAAAATATATAGCCTTTGCTTTTTTGCTTTCAATTTTCCATCTCTTAAAATGGAGTGTTTTGTTTTATTGCTTCCTCAGGAGAAAACATGAAGATGAATACAAGTATGTGAAAAGTAAATCAGACTGATTACAAGGAGAGAACAATTAAATCAAAGGACTATCTAGTATTCTATTACTTTAGAAAGTGGAAAAGTAACTCTGTGTATAGTTTAGGGCCCATGGATGTGATAGTGACAAACAGATATTTTCTAACATAGGAGGCTTACACAGTGTGGAAAAAAGCATACTGTCTTGTAGGAAGCTAGAAATTTGAGTCTCTTCCCTGCTTTGCTACTTGCTCATTGTGTGACCTAGGGCAAGTCACTTCACTTGTCTAGTTTGAATTTTCCTGCTATGAAATATTAGGAGATAATGATAATAATTGTCATAACTAATGCTGTTAGTTATGACAATGGTGACATTTACTAAGCACATGCAATATGACAAGCACTGTGTGATATACATGTTTAGTCATTATTTTCTCAAAAACTGCTGATATAAGTGTTCAAATTCCAATGTTATAAAAGTTGTACATCTGTGTAGAGGCTTTTGGTATCAAGTTTCATAGGAAAGCTAATCTATCTGACTTACCCAATAAGAAGAATAGACTATTTCCCATAATAGAAGTCTCAAGCTCTGTTAATGGACTACAAGGTTGTCTCTAGGGGGCCTGGTTATTGGCATTACTTCCTTCTTCCGTCCTTGGCATGTGGACTTGGATTATTATAGTTTGACCCTTTCTGCCCACAAGATGGCTGCCACATTTCTAAAAATCACATCCTTCTACAGTGATGGGCACTGGAAGGAGGGCAAGAAAAATATTCTTATAATACTAGGCTGGATTCCTTTGTGTCTTATTGACCAGAGATGGGCAACATGTCCATCTCTGAAACAATCTCCTGCAGAACCATGCAATTACTGGGATCTCTTTAAAACAAACTGGAGGCTTAGCTGCTCCTAAAGAACATAGCTTGAAAAGAGCTGAACAAAAATAGGAGTAGGGGCATGGCTATGAGTACACATTCTGATACATAAGAAAGCAGGATCAGATACACATGTGCTTTGTCCCTATTGAAGGCAGAGCCAGAATTCAAATGTAGATCTATTTGACAACACACCTGGTTTTTTAAATCTTTCCTTAAACATTTATCTTGTTGGCAAATAAGAAATTTTACAGAAAGCCTAAATGATCTGCAAGGTACATTTTGGAAAGCTCTACAAACCAGAAATTCAGTTGAAGTGAATTGTGTTTGTTCCATCTCCTTAGAAAAAAACACACAGAGAAATGTGTTAGGCCAAGGCCTTCTCTAGCCCCAACCCCCAGCTTTGCACGGGAAAGAACAGGCAACATTACTGTGCATACTGGCCTTTCCCTCTGCCTTTTTGTGGTTGGGGACACAGCAACCTTCAATGAGCATGATGTCACCACCTCCAATTTGTGACAGGAAACTGGAGATGTTTGTAGGTGATTTCACTTTATGTGAATCAAGATACTGTCCAGACAACTTTATGAACGCAAGACATGGCCAGGTTGACAAATGTGAATGATGCAATTATTGAAAACAAATTCTCCCGTTTCAGGTAAAGATATTCACTCTTTGAACATGCTAAAGGGAAGATCAAGCCATAGACATACAGAAGAATAGAGAGTTTTGATGAGTAAGCATTGAAAAACAAAAGCACCAAAAAGGGGTATTTACAAGGAATTATTTACAAGTTGCTAAGATCAAATGGACAATTTCATCCTATAAGCAGAAGTGGGTCTGTGGACCTGAGAATATGGGGGGGGCAAATATATTCATTTCCCAAAAAGTTGAAGAAAATGTGTTATTCTGATTCTATAGAGTGTAAGCTAACCACCATGCCTGTTTGTAGCATTTAACAGGACACTAATACATCAAATGTCAAAGAAGTCTGTGTTAGATATCCCCATAAACAATATAAAATATAATGTTTAGAGATTATTGTTTATATTAAGAAAATCAAGGAACCAAATAGATTTTGACAACTGAATTGTTTTATTATTCGATGACATTACTTCTTGCATTTTTTTCCGTTTTTGTTTTATGGGTTGTTATATTCAAAAACCAGTCAGTTAGCATCTGAACTTAACGTAACTGTGAACAGAAAGGTTTTTTACATGTTCAGTATACCTGTCACCTAGGTTTTGAGTTCACTCTTTGTGACTCTAGCTCTGACTCACTGCTATGAAGATAATGTCTTCACTGAGTAAATCCCTTTTCTCTTTTTTCAGAAGTGCTGCAATTTCCTGGTAATTAGTAATTTGAGCACATTGTTTTAAGTTATGCTTCTCAGGGTCCTTTGCCCTTCTCCCTAGTTCATCTCTCTACAGGGCAATACCTTTGCTTTTCACTTTTCTCCTGCAGGATACCGTCCTTTCTTTTCTTTTTTTTTTCTTTTTTTTAATAGTTTATTGTCAGGTTGCTTTCCATATAACACCCAGTGCTCATCCCCACAAGTGCTGTCCTCCATGCCCATCTCCCCCCTTCCCCCTCCCCCACCCCCATTAGCCCTCAATTTGTTCTCAGCATTCAGGATACTGTCTTTTCAAAGTCATAGATGACTAATTATTATGGTCCTATAAACATGGCTGGTGTTCCTAATGGGATATGATTCTCCATGATCGCATGATTTGCCTTTCACAATTTTGACTCTGCAGCTGAGAACTACTTAACGTTCAGTTTTGTCACTTTTGTTAATCTGTTACTTTTTCCTTGATCGACTCTTATACTAGTATATACAATCACAGTACAATGGGGGACAAAGAGGATTTAGTTTCATAACTTTGATAGATATCTTTGATTCATTTCAAAATTATATCCCTGTTTTATATAATATAAAGCACAGAGAAAGCTTCCTAGGCATCCCTTGTCTGTGTCTCTCTTCATCAAAATGGGGACTAAAAAGTTTACATTCTAAAATGTTTATTTAAGAAACATTGTAATATTTTAAGTAGACCCTCTGTGGTAGGTCCAGGGTCAGGATAATGGAAAGATGGCTAAATTTGTCTTGGGTTCTATGCTGCTAGCACAGACCTGCAAATAGGACTATGCTGGTCTCAAATTCCACTCAGGGAAATACAATGGAAGGCAAAACTTCTTCCTTATTATATAGTTTAATACAAATCTTACGGTGAAGAATAGCTATAATATTTTACAATTAGTATGCACTTATTTTGTTCACCTGTTTACCCACATCTTGTTTATGTATGTATCAATTCTGCATCTGCAAAGAATTTGAAGTTGTTTAAAATAAGAATAAATATTCATAAGAGAATTAAAAATAAAACTAGAAAGAGCAGAATCCCTACAAGGGAAAGGGATTTCAGGCTTAGTTAGAAGTTTAAGAAACCACATGGACATTGGGTGAAACTGAATTATTATTAGATGGAATCAACAAACCTAGATCCAAATACTTACATTTCAGTCTGTATTTTAATAACAGATGACCTGTTTTTTTCATCTCATTGAGAAGATGGAAATAATCAGAAGAGAAATTCCCTGTCCTCCCACACTGTTGATTATTTAAAAAAATTTTTAATGTTTATTTAAGAAAGAGAGAGAGAGAGAGCAAGCAGGGGAGGGACAGAGAGAGGGAGAGGGAGGGGGAGACCCAGAATCAGAAGCAGACTCCAAGCTCTGAGCTGTTAGCACAGAGCCGAAGGTGGGGCTCAAACTCACGGACCACAAGATCATAACCTGAGCCGCAGTCGGATGCTTAACTGACTGCTTTGCAGGTAGAAAGATACAGAGAGCAATGGAGGAACTGAGCTACATTACCTCAGTTCTCTCTCCCCAGTTCAGCATCATGTCCATTCCTCCTCTGTTCCTGGTGAGAAGTGATGAGGTGGAGGGGCTAGGAATGTGATTCTATTGAGGTCTGCTGAGGAAAGCATGAAGTAAAAGAAGAAGGTCATCCCCCATTACTGCCTGTGCGTCCTTCCTATCTCCCTTGAACCTCAAAGAGTTAGTTGTACTAGGTCTTGGCCTGTCCATTCCATGGCCTTATCATAGGTTTCCCTTGCTTGAACCAATCCAACTATGCTGACTCTTAATTCTGAATTATTTTCCATATCCTCCTCTCCATGCCCCACAAAGGTCTCACAGAAGGACTTTCGGGGTCTGTTCCATGCCTCATGGGAACTAGGGGGAACCAGACTGGGGTTCCCTCAGGTCCTCCCCATGCCAAACTCTACCCATCTGTTACTTTACTGGGGCTGTCCCACATGGACATAGGGCTTCCCTTGCACCTGGATTTGACAAACTGGCATTCAATGTTGCCCTCAACAAGAGGAGCATCGATGGACAAGCATGGTGAAGACCTGACTGGATTAGATTCAAGAGAGATGGGAGGAAGTAGACAAGTGAAAATACAGGCAGACCGAGGGCTCCCGGGACATTATAGCAACACCAGACACTAATATTTATGCGATTACTACCATTAGCCATCTGTGACAGAATTACTCATTCCCTTAAATATGTACTTTCAAAAATGTTTTTACCATTGAATCAATATTTCAACCAAAGAAATACCTCTGAACCTTAAGTTATCACAAACATTAACTCCTCTAACAAAGCCAATTTTCACAACTATGCTGTATGGACTTTTGTACCTTCATTTATCAGATGAAGAGAAGCATCAATATACCAGGTTTTGCTTCACAAGTTTAGGAGCAGGAAAAACTCATCTAAGATGAGTAAAACTGGGAAAGCTTCTCTTTCCCCATTGTCTTCTTCTTACTCTGCTGTACTTGTGGGGACGTGCAGGTGATACCATGACTGGAGTTGCCAAAACAATTGAGACACTTCTACCAGGAGCCACCTCTACCGGGTGGCGTGGTCACTGTGCGTGAACATATGGTGGCAGCTTGTGACCTTTGGCTTCCAGCTTCTGTGTGCTTAATTGACGTGAGCTGGCACGAACTAGAATCTTGCTCCCACTGTGATTCTACTTTCCTGCACACAGGCAGTAAGATGGGTACATTGACCTAAGGGCTTAGTCACTATGTTCTCTTTCCTCTTTTTAGACATTATTCAGGCCTTGAGGGGATTGCATTTCTTTAGCTGGCACAGACTTAGGGGCCCTCTGGGAAAAGAGAGGCTTGCTTGGGCCTCTAGCCTAAGTTGCACATTCTAACTTCATGGGGGATTCTTACATTATGGTATTGGGCCATAGTCCAGCTAAGAGTAAAGTGATGATTTGACTGCCCTTTTGTCATTATCCCATTGAGTATATAAATATCATAGAACCCTCATGGAGGAATCAGGGCATCGGATCACACAATAGATCACTACTCTGGGTCTTGCGAGCATCATAACACCTTCAAATCCCTTCACCTCTCAGCCCTGAAAAAGACCCATATCCAGTTCCAATATCTTGGATTTCTATCCCCTATTTGAATATGCCAAAACATGGCCTAGGTGAGTTCCAAAGGAGGAACAATTTAAATTGTAAACCTTTGGTATATCTTATATTAGATAGTGCAGTATCCAGATAAAGCCGGCTTGCAGGGACAGGAAACATACATATGAGCTCTGGTTAAAAATGGCATAAAATGGGACACCTGGATGGCTCAGTCGATTAGGCGTCCGACTTCGGCTCAGGTCATGATCTCACAGTTTGTGAGTCTGAGCCTGGCATTGGGCTCTGTGCTGATGGCTCAGAGCCTGGAGCCTGCTTCGAATTCTCTGTCTCCTTCTCTCTCTGCCCCTCCCCAACTTGTGCTCTGTCTCTCTCTGTCTCTCAAAAATCAATACATGTAAAAAAATGTTTTTTAATGGTATAAAATGATGGAGGTCTTTACTTCTGGCAAATTATGGTTTAAGTCAAGAATTCCAAACTGTAGCCTGAAAACAACCTGCTGCTTAAGCAACAAACATTAATTCCAAAGTCGTAGTTCTTTGAACTGGCTCATTTCTGAAAAAATGGGTGTTTTGTGAAAGTTTTGGGGAAAACACTTATGCTTTGGAACAAACTGTGGTGCGATGTTATTTTTAGGAAAGGCTTTTGCAAAAGTAACCGACAATGTTTTTGTTTGCTCATTCATCAGTTTTTGCTTTCCTCTTACATACTGCCCTTTTTAGCTTTCCCCAGCTTCTTCATGGGGTCAAGTAGGCAGGGCTATTGTCTTCCTGCTACAAATCCAATCCCAGCAACAACAATGCTCTCTAAATTCATTGTTGCTGTCATGCAGCTTAACTGGGTGATTAAGCTCTGAGAAATAAAATAAAATTAGGTGAATGATATTTTGGGTATCTGAGATCATCAAGTTATTTATGACGAGACAAAGCTATGGTTAATATTAGTGCCAGAGAAAAAGTCAACGCTCAGGGATCTAGAGGGCCAGGGAAGGAAAACACAGATTCTGTGTACAGGGACTGTGGGTATTTGATGGTGTTTTACCTATTCATGTGGAAGAAATTACCTAAAAATTGAGCATCTAAAAGCACCCATTTTATTACGTGGCAGTAAGTTTGTGGTCGGGAATTCAGGAAGTGGCAATTCTCTCTTGTGGCCCCCCATGCTGTTGCAGTCAGACGTTGGCAGGGGCTCCCAGCATCTGCAGTAGGACTCAGAATGACTCACAGGGCAGTCAGCTGAGGTGGTCACCCAGAGCAAGGGCACAAGGACTCTCTGTATGGCCTGGGCTTCTCACAGCATGGCTGCTGGGTCCGGGGAGGAGAGTCCCATGTGCAGCACCCACCTAGGCTGCGTTCCAAGAAACAAGGCAAGGGCTGCCATGTGATCTTCTGATCCAGCCCTGGACATCACATGGTGTCATTCTCCCTTGCATTATATCAGTTACAAGGCCACCCTGGTTGCAAAGAAAGGGGCATTAGACCCAACCTCTTAAAGGGAGAAATGTTAAAGAACTCATGGCCTCTCTCAGTCTACCAAAAGTTGGCTGATCAACTACCCCAAACCCAGCTTCTTAGACTGCTAAGAAGAATCTCTTTCAGGAAAGATACAATAATAAGTGACAAAATTTATTTTAGAGACTTGCCTTTCTACTTCTTGCAGCTTAAATGAATAGAGTGATTATTTCTGCTGGGCTCATAGGAAAAACAATAATCTTTTTTTTTTTCCCTGTTATTCTGTTTACAGGTGTACATATTGTGAAATTCTTGCAGGGATTGAAGAGATTGTCTTATTAACAGTGATTTTCAGAAGTTAATTTTCAATCTGCTCTTTTAAACCAGGAATATTATTTTTGACCAGATATATTGAGTGTAAGTAGTCCAAACGGTCAAGTTATTTTTCTGAATTGTTCTAATTCAAATATTCATATTTTTAAAGTGTAGTTTTCAAAGAACATGCTTTCGTCACACAGAATCTTCCAGCAGAAATGTCATTCATAGAACGCTGATGCAATAAATGCTTATATAAAGGAGTCTATGTTTTTGTTTGATATGGCCTGTGGATAAAAAGAATGAATATTATCACTTGAACAATGTGTGTAGGTTTGACAGGTGTAGTTAAACAAGTGTCTGTTTGTCATTTTTTTTTCTCCCTTTGAATTTTCCAGGAAAACTTCAACTTTATCTTGGCTTATTTGGTTTGAAGTCATACAGTGGCATTTGACCCCCGTTCAAAGAAAAAAAAAAATCACTGCAAGCTGTTAGAATAGTTGTTTTCACCTTCAAGCTGAAGTGTAAATAGAGTTCAACAAATCAAAACCAAAAAAAAAGTAGAAAGTAATTGAAAGTATTTATTGTCATCACTCCTGGCCCAATGTTTCACATGCATAGGAATTAGAGAACTGATCTGTGCCTTCTAGATCAGTAGGTCTAGAAAGGGGCTGGAGATTATGGATTTTCAAAAGCTCCCAGGAGATGTCAATGGCCCTGGTTAACAGAACATATTTGGAGCAGCAAAGTAGGCTAACTTAGCAGTAATTAGTTGCGACAGGATGGGACACATTGGGAAAGAGAGACTGCCTATCTGAGCAACATGGGCTTCCAAGAATAACACATTTCTATGTATTTAAAACTCTTCTCAAACTTATGATTTTTAAAAATTTGGTTAAACTTTTTATTGATGGTAAAATATAGGAAAATACAATGGAAACACATGCTTTGTGTTATGAATTTTAATGGAAAATTATGGGGAATATAAAGTATTGACTCATAATTACAGTTAAGTGGATGACAAAAGGTATTCATTATACATTATACATTAGTATAGCTGAGGAAGGACACCCATTTTCCAGAGAGTAAAAACAAAGCTGATTCCGATAAAT
The DNA here is from genome assembly GCF_003009895.1 of Hyaena hyaena. Classification (NCBI taxonomy): domain Eukaryota; kingdom Metazoa; phylum Chordata; class Mammalia; order Carnivora; family Hyaenidae; genus Hyaena; species Hyaena hyaena. The sequence goes on from NW_024080940.1 coordinate 1,622,225, forward strand.
GGTTTTGAGTGATATTGAAAAAATTATTTACAATGCTAATGTTAATTATAGTGGACTTAGCCAAGTTTCTGGACCATTGATTGTAGCTTTATAGACATAAAAGATTTTATGTGCTTTTTCTTTAAAGCATATATTTTATAATAGGAAATATGATGAAATAAAGCACATTGAGAAAAACAAACCAAACAGATAAACTAAAAACATCAAGAAATCTACTGTTAATATTTTGATACCTCTTTCCATATTTTTTTTAAAAATCAGCATATAGTTTTTTAAACATTCAAAAATGTTTTTTACTTATTTTAGCTGACTTTTTACCTAACATTTCATTAAGATTCCATTTAAAATATTTTGTTATGACATTTTTAGTAGCTTTGTAATGCTTGATTATGCAGGTATTTCATAATTTATTCAATAATCTTATTTTTCAAAGTTGCTTCTATTTTTCACTATTTTGCATGTTATAAACATTCTTAAATGCTGACTTTTGTACATGCTCTCCATTTTTTCTTATGGAAAACTTTTGTTTACTAGTTCAAATGTGCATTTTTCTAATGTTCTTGTATATATAATACATTAATGTCAATCAGAAATTTTCTTTCTGAAATGCACAAAACTTGACTCCCTGCAGCTCAGTCACTATCTTAATCTGCTAATTTGCCCCTTTATAAATGAGACTTCTCAAACTATACTGTGAAAAATCCACTCTCATACACAGTTAATGGAAGAGTAAATCAGAGCACTATTCCTGGAAGATAATTTTTACCTGAATATTAAGAGCCTTGAGAATGTCCATACCCTTTGACCTATTTCTGAGAATTTAGCCTAAAGCAACAGCTCGAAATGTGAACAATTCTACACAAGACAGTCCACTTATATTTTTAATAGCAAAGTCTTGTAAGCACACTAATTGTATAAAAGTGTAAAGAAATGATTATGTAAGTTATGGTATATGTATTAAAATTATTAGGTAAGATTAAAAATATGTTTACAAAGGGTATAAATATGCATAAAAAATGCTGGGTGGAAGGAAATATTCCCAGATCATTGAAGGCGGGCTGCCTGTGAGTGGTGAAATTCACATTGCACAACTCAAGGAAGTGTTGTTTACCACCCAAATACAAACTAAGTGTCTTCCTCCCAGAGTTGTGCGATAACGTTGGTGAGATTATTGAATTTTTCATTCTTCTTGATGAGGGGGCACATATACCCTGCTGACTGGCTAGTGGTAGTGGACACCCAAACGGAATTTTTATGAGGAAGACACAAGAAAACTAATAGACAAATGAGATATTTACCGAAAGCCCAAAGTTAAAGAGCTGAACATTAATCGGCACCAGAGGTGCTCAGCCAGATTCTGGAAAACAAAATCTGGAATCAGGGAAATAGACCGGCACTGTAGGATGGCCTCCCTACTTATTAATACTAAAAATAATTAATATTGTAAAATAAAGGAACTCGTTTGATATTTCAGACTACATGTTCAGTGAGTGAAATCTTAATCTCTATTTAAAATCACATTGCACCTGATAGTAGAGAACCGAGTTTGATCAATTCAGGGTAAGTGGATTTTGTCTCAGTTGTCTCTGGTAGGAACTCAGTGAAATCAGGGCCTCATTTGATCCCTCTGCCCCTCCTCTCCCTGGAAGACTCCTAAGTTCCAGCCTCTGCATTGTCCTTCCATCACTGGGGAGAGGTTCCTGGTGCCTGATCATTGGCATCCATCCTTGCCGGTTTCCTCCACTGGGTCTCGATGCACATGCAGGCACAAATGCTGCCCTCACTGTTTTCCAGCTGAGTAAAGCCCAACATTGTCAGCCAGTGCCTAAACAGTGCCTGTCATAGAATAGCTAACCTATAAATATTTGTTTAAAAAAAGGAATTTGAGCACCTGAGTGGCTCAGCTGGTTGAGTGTCTGGCTTCGGCTCAGGTCATGATCTCGCAGTTCATTGTTCAAGCCCCACATCGGGCTTGCTGCTGTCAGCATGTCAGGGCAGAGCCCACTTCAGATGCTCTGATCCTCTTTCTCTGCCCCTCCCCCACTCAAAAATATATATTTTTAAAAAATGAATTAATACCACTTAGGCAAGGAGATAGGTGAAAAGGTAGTTAAGGGATAGGAAGGAATGGGAAAGAAGTTCAGTTACTCCCTGCGTTTACCTTTTAAAATAATAATTAATCATATATATTAGCTCACTAGGTTCCAAGCACTGTGGGAAATTTTATATGCATAATCTTGCTTCGGTTCTAATTGAGCTGAGATCTGGGATCATCAAGGCTGTTTGATCCTGCCTGTCACTGTTTGAAATGGGCTTACTGGCACAGGAACCAAAAGGCTTACTATGTTCTCAGAAATCTCCTTTTTCAAAGCGGCCTTTTAAAAAAATTAAACTTTCTCCTCAGGTTTATGTGTTCATTAGGAGACTCTCTATAAAAATTTTCTTTTGAAAGAATCAAGGAGCACACCTACAACCTTTGTAATCCTTGTTTGGTTCCAGAGGCTACCTGAAAATTTATATGTATAAAATACTTCACAAGTCCTCCACCTGAAATGTCACATGAAAAATACAAGTACTCACTTCATGTTAACCTCTCAACAAAAGTTAATATGTGTATTTAACTTTTTCCCATTGTTCTGAAGGAGGGACAGGAGGAAGCAAAGATGCTCACTAGTGCTGCACCAGTGTTCCCTTATGTAAGATCACAGAGAAGAAATTTGTTTGGAAGTTTTGAAAAGTTACACTCTCCTACTTTGCTTCTGGAAGAAGAACACCCATTATAATCATTATCTGTACATTTCTTGGATGCCTGCTATGTGAAGTACAACTACTAGCAGATTCGTCCTTCCCCAGAAATTTACTCCTGCAATTCTGAAGTTATATAATAAGCTTAGAGACAGTGACTTGCTCTTGTAATTGGATGGAAAAGATAGTGGAGCACATTGCATTCAGGGAATCATTCTTCCTACTTCAACTAAAGCTTCATAGAAATAAAGGAATTTCCACTGCAACTCTAAATTTTTTTTAATGTTTTATTTCTGAGAGAGAGAGAGAGAGAGAGAACAGGGGAGGGCCAGAGAGAGAGGGAGATGCAGAATCCAAAATAGGCTCCAGGCTCTGAGCTAGCTGTCAGCACAGAGCCCGACGTGGGGCTCCAACCCATGAACCTTGAGATCATGACCTGAGCCAAAGTTGGATGCTTAACGGACTGAGCTACCCAGGCGCCCCTCCACTGCAACCTAAAGCTCAGCTATTGTAACATATTTAATTATAGACTATGTTGTTTCTGACTTTAAAATATTAAACCTATTATATATTTCTGAATACACGATGGTTAAAAGTCTTTGTTGTTTAAAACGAATTACACTACCATATGTGCCAAAATGCGAATTCTAAATTTAACGTATGTTAGCAAGGCCTTATTTTTAATAAGATTAGGAAATAAATAGTACATTTAATTAACATTTAATATTATAAAGTACTTAACAAGGGTGCTTTCAAAAGCATTTGGATTACTTAATACTATTAGAACAGATTAATATAAATACTAAAGTAAGTAAAATTTCCATTTTTGCAAATCTAATTATATTTTCCCTGGGGAAAAATGTGCTATGATTTGTTTTAATTCCCTCCCTTCTTTCAATCTCAAAATATTTCAAATACTTTTTTAAGTGTATTAGGACAGCATTTGGAACTGATCTAGCAATGTGAAGTGGCTACATGTTATGTGTGTGACTTGAATGTACTGCCCTCAAGAGGTGGTGGTAATTTTTTATAGCTAGAGGAATAGCTTGGGTTCAGAGGGTCGTGCCCCCATACCTGAGGGAGTGGGCTTTAAAGGACAAAGCCTCCTTTAGACCTTTAAGATCTGAACTCTCCTGAGAGTTTATCTGGACCAACTCCATTACCTTCTCAGTTGAAAACTTCTTTTTCTCATTAAGTTTTGACAAATTGATGTGGGGTCTGTCTATGGACTCATTATAACCTCAAAGTCTGGTGTCTGTTTTTCCTACTCCACTGTACACACAGGAGAGAATGGGAGTGAAAAAGGCAAATAATGTGTACATGTTACTAGGAAGATAATTTGGACGTTCAAGACCTCCTGGAAGCATCTCTAACAATACTTTGGGAACCATTGGTTTAGAGAGAGCAGATAAAAGGAGAAACAATGTTTCCTCAGGTCCCGTTCCCAGCTATCGTCATCTTTGTCACAATGGCCAGAAGGGAAAGCTAAGAAAGACTTCCATATACTGTGCAGAAAAAAAATCCACCATGACGTTTCTCTCCAACTTTGAAAAAGAAAAGGATTTTCTATTTCATTTCTTCAGAAATGAAAATGCCTTACTTTCCTTTCAGACTAGAATCTCTGAGCAAATGAACATGATACTGATTTAACAAGCAAGGAACACTTAGCAGCAGTTTGCAATCTCTATAACATGCCTTAGAAGAGAGTTAGAAAAGTTCCTGAGAAAAAGTACTCTCAAGAGAGTAAACGATTTTGGTTTTAGTGTTGGGAACTTAATCACAAATTAATTGTGGCCACCCTACAAGGAAACAACAGTAGCAAGATGGCCAACTTTACTGTAGATTTCATGCAACGACTGCTAGTAATGATAATAATAATGTTAAGCACAGTGTAGATGTAACTCTCTGTGTGTCATCCTTTCTAGGCTTCAAACAGGCACTAGTGGTCCACATGGTAACAGCAGTCTACAAGTTGACTTTGATCGTAGGCAAATTGTTGTCTCCATCAGGGTCTTGGAAGAATAGAATCCCAGAAAGACAGAAATGGGCAGGACTTTTCATCCAAACTTCTCATTTTGTATATTAAATAATCAATATCCAAGGGGTGATGTGACTCACCATAGGTAACACAATTATCTAGTCATTTAAAGAAAAAAGACCAGAAGACAGATCTCCATACCCTAAGTACACGAATGTTTTCATTACCTCCCTGCACTAACAATAATAATAGCTCACAGTGACAGAGACCTTATCCTATGCTGTTCACTCTTCTAATTTGGTCTCCTCCATTTAAAAAAATAATTAATTTTAATTCTAAAATTATTTTCTTTTTCTTTTTTTAAACTCCTCTGCTTATTTCTAATTTCTTGAGAAAAAACTTAGCTCATTGATTTTCAAATTTCCTGCTTGCTGATATATTCATTTAAGGCAATAGATTTTCTGGTAAATATTGTTTTATGTACATCACACAAATTTTTATACATAATACTTTAATTTTTACTTAGTTCCAAATATTTCATCATTTCTGTTGTGACTTTGTCTCTGATGTATTGATTATATAGAAGTACGCGCGCGTGTGTGTGTGTGTGTTTGTGAGCATGTATGTGTGTGTGTGTGCCTGTACATATACTCACCTCTGGTTAATTTTCAAGTACATGTTTTGTGGGGAAAAGGGTTTATTTGTTTATGTGTTTATCACCTAAAGTCCATAGTATACATCATCATTTACTTTAAGTGTTGTACACTTTATGGGTTTGGATTGATGTGTAACAATATATATCCACCATTATGGTATCACATAGAGTATTTTCACTGCCTCCCCAAAGATCTGTGTTCCACCTGTTCATCCTTCCCTCACCCTTAATGTCTGACAACCATTAATCGTTTTACTGTCTCCATAGTTTTGCCTTTTTTAGAATGTCACATGATTGGATCATATAGTATTTAGCCTTTTCACATTGGCTTTTTTCACTTAGCAATTGTATTCAAGTTTCCTCTGTGTCTTTTCATGGCTTGATAGCTCATTTCTTTTTAACACTGAATAATATTCCAGTGCCGGGTGTACCACAGTTTATTTATCCATTCACCTACTGAAGGACATCTTGGTTGCTTGGAAGGTTTGATAATAATGAATAAAGCTGCTATAAACATTCATATGCAGGTTTTGTGTGGACATAATATCTCAGCCCCTTTGGGTAAATAAGAAGGAACATGATTATTGGATCATCTGGTAAGAGTATGTTTAGTTTTGAAAGAAACCACCAAACTGTCTTCCAAAGTGGCCGCACCATTTTGCATTCTTCCTGCCAATGAATGAGAGTTCTTGCTGCTTAACATCTTTCCTAGAATTTAATGTTGTCAGTCTTTTGGATTTTGGATGTGTAATGGTACATGGTTTTAAACTACAACTCCCTAGTGACATGCTAATATGGACTGAATGCTTATGACCTTACTAACTAGCCCTTATTTACCATCAGTTTCCCATATATTTGTCTCCTTACAAATTGTCACCCCTGATATGTTAACTATCTTGAATTTAAATAAAACCTTGGAAGAAAAAAAAAACTTACTGGAGATCAGATAGTGAGAATAAATAGTACAACCACCAGTTATATCTTAAATGTGTCTAATCTGAAAACGTGGGAGGTTAATTACTATGAAAAACATTTGTTAAAATTTGAAATAGTAAACTGCATCATCTTTGTGATATTTTTCACAAAGGTCCTTCGTGTATACGATTTTTTATGAAGAGGTAATTAGAATTAAGCGTACTTTATTTGCGTAATGGGAACATTGCAATTAAAAGAGAGTATATGTCTTGTCAAGTTTATGCAGTAATTGGTAGATATATTGTCACTTTTTCTCAATATAATCTGTTGTCTAAATGAAAGACAGAAAGTGTAAGAATATGTGAATCCATTTTTCTCTGAAGCCAGTGAGAAACAGTGTAGTTCTTTTTTTTTTTTTTAAACGTTTACCTATTTATTTTGAGAGAGAGAGACAGAGAGAACATGAGAGGGGGAGGAGCAGGAGAGAGAGAGAGAGAGAGAGAGAGAGAGAGAAGGAATCCCAAGCAGGTTCAGTGCTGTCAGTATAGAGCTACACACAGGGCTCGATCTCAACTGTGAGATCATGACCTGAGCTGAAATCAAGTCGGATGCTTAACTGAATGAGCCACCCAGGCACCCCAAGCAGCATAGTTCTGAATTAAATGGGATTCTTAATGCCTAGTTATTATAAAAACTAATCGCAAACTTAGGCTATGTTGATACATACCTAGTGTTTGGGCTAAGGAAGTCCTCTGTTCCAATGTGTAAGGGTAATATTTACTGCTGCTAGTACAATTTCTAATAGGACACAGAGCGTGAAGACAAACTAAGAGCAGTGTGAACAATATAATAAAGAGTTTGTAGCTCCAGTCAGTGAGAAACATTTAAAACTACTGAAGAAGATGCTCAGCTTTAGAGGAGTTAGCAGCATGATTTCTGCTTTCAAGTATCAAAAATCTGACACCTGGAAGAGGAATTGGACTTAGTATTCAGAATAGGTACAGGAATGTATTAGGACAATTGAAGGGAGACAGACTTTGATTTCAATAAGAGGACGAATTGCCTGGCAGAGTTATTCAGGAGTGTAATGAGCTGCTTCTATGACTGGGAGGATCTTGTCCCTAAAAGGTTTTGTCCTCTCAAAAAATATGTTGTAAGTTATATAAATTTAAAAAAATACAATTTGTCACCCCTGGAAACTCAAAGTCCTTTCCCTTTGTTTTGTTATCTTTATATTTCTCCTCCTTGATCAAAATGATACGAAAGCCTCCAAGCCTAGCAGCTTCTTTTTGGGATTTCTCTTCTCTACGTAAAGCCTCTGTGCCACGTAAAACTTTTAACATCAAGTAAATTCGTATGATCTTTCTCATGCTAATTTGTCCATTATCAGTTTATTTCTCAGACCCACTGGGAGAACCCATGAGAATAGAGGGGAATTTTCCTTCCCCACATGGTTTTCCGCAAAAACACTGCATTTTGACTCAAGTGATTGTAATGTTGAGCAACAGCCCAACTGCCAAGATTGTAGACTGGGGTTCCTCTGCTAAGTGTTCTCAAGTCTCTGTGAGATGCTGAAACACAAATTCTCCATTGCTTTCTATTTTTTTCTATTGTCAAGCATGACATTGTCTGCCCTGACCCTACTCACCTGTGCTAAGTAAGGAGGGGCTAGTTTCCATCTTTTCTCCCCTTTCTTAGATTTGTGTTGCTGTTGTTATCACTACCAGCTCCCTGCTTATCTCTAATAACTTCTTCATAACAATCTTCATGAGACCAAAACATTCGCAAGTGGAATCTTGAATTCAATAAAAGCTAAAGAATTCACAAAGGGATAGAGTTGAAAAGGGGCTTAGAGCCATCCAGCCCAACACATTCCACATACAGATGAGGGAACTGAGGTCTAGAGAAATGAGCTCAGAAGTAATAAGGATGGTAACACTTTTAGGGACAGTGGCCAGGTGAGCAAATGTGAACTCTGGGGGTAGATACCAAGTCCATTTGTATGCAAACTGAATTCCTTGAGTTTTTAAATATTCATTAATCCAACCACCTGCATGATCACATTTAGCCTTTTTCTCTTCAAGATCTGATTTTCTGGGAAGTCTGTGTCCATCTAGCTTTCAAATGCCTCAGTTCTCCATCCAGATTGCCCTGAAACTTCCAATATATTTTGGAAGCATGTTATTTCGGTTCTTCTATTCCTCTTGAGCTCAAAAAATATTTCATTTTGCAATTTTTCCATAGTGTCTCTATCTTCTGCACACTCACTACCAAATGACCCTGAGCCATAAATTTAGGTTGTTACTAGGCACATAAAATTATAATTATTGGAAACAATGAAGTATGGGGAAATTTTCATTGCTTGCCATATAAGATAGATTATTCATTTCCCCATAGACAAGTACACTTTGTTTTATTGCACTCACTCTATTGTGCTTTCAGATAGTTCAGTTTTTTGGAAATTGAAGATTTGTAGAAACCTTGCTTTAAGTCCTATCTGTGCCATTTTCCCAGTAGCATTTTCTCAATTCATGTTCTTGTGCCACATTTTGGTAATTCTCACAACATGTCAAATTTTTTCATTATTACTGTGTTTATTATGGTGATCAGTGATTAGTGATTAAGACTTGCTAAAAGCTCAGATGATGGTTAGCAAGTTTCTTAGATACAAAGTATTTTTTCATTAAGTGTATACATTTTTTTTAGACATAATGCTATTGCACACTCAATAAACTACACTCTACTGTCAACATAGCTTTTACATGCAAAAAGTTCTTTTCCTTAATGTTTTATTTATTTCTGAGAGAGAGAGAGAGAGAGAGAGAGAGAGGCCCGTGAGCAGGGGAGGGTCAGAGAGAGAGAGAGAGAGACAGAATCTGAAGCACACTCCAGCCTCTGAGCTAGCTGTCGGCACAGAGCCTGACACGGGGCTTGAACCCACGAACAGTGAGATCATGACCTGAGCCCAAGTCGGACACTTAACTGACTGAGCCACCCAGGCGCCCCTACATGCACAAAATCTGAAACGCAAAACATTTATTTAACTTGCCATAGATTTTTATTTTATTGGGCTATTTGCTTCACTGAGGTGGTCAATGAACCTGAAGTATCTCTGAGATCTGCCTTGTGGTTTAGGTACTTGAGAGAAAGTCATAAATATGAACTTTAACACCAACTGAGTACCACTGATTTAAGTTCACAACACTTTCTTGTCATCATCGCTGGGGTTTTGTTCCAAAGAAAATATTCGTTGCAGAGGGATATGTAACTATCCAAACCTTTCTTAGAATAACTACTACCTTAAAGTTCCTATGCATCTGAGGTACCCCATCACTCCAAAAATATGCTGGAACTCTGAGGCACCTTATGGTTCCAACAGCTCCTGCATGCCACTCTGATCTAAGTCTTTTTAACTCATGCGATAACAATTTTTGATTGATTTGTAATAGCCAAGCAAGGCATTCTTCTTTCTATAGATTCATCAAGTCCATAGTTTTATCTTAATTAAGTTGCTAACCAAAATTGAGCTGTGTATGTTAAAGCTCAAATTTACAAACCTTTAAAGCTAAAGTCTTTTCAGTGTTAGTGCTTCAAATTGTTGAAAAGTCAGGTACCAAATTAAAATACCTCTTTTTTAGTTCTCTCCTGAAATGCAAGTTCATTACAGAAAATACATAGTGCACATCTATGAAAGTATTAAATCATAGTTAAATCAACAAGAGAGACACACGGGAATATTTATTAGGAATATCATTTTTTATGACTGTATTTTAAGTGAAAGATCTAAATAGGAAAACAAATCCAAAGTTTTCTTTACTATTCATCATGTGGCTTCCTTTCTGAAATATCTTACATGTAGAATTATCAAAGGGTGATATATTAACTCCCATGCTAGGTCAAGGTCCCGTAAGCCCAGATACTGTGGATCACAGAGATCTTCCTTGTTATTTTTCCTTTTTCTTATTCTACTTCACTCTCTCTTTCTCTTCTATTCTCCCTCTCTTTCCTTTTTGCTATTTCTTCCCTTTCCTTCTCTTTCTCCCCTTCACCTTCTTCTCTTCTTTTTCTTTAAATGAACTCAGGAGGACTTGAGGGGAGCTCAGTCCGTTAAACTCTGGACTTGAGCTCAGGTCATGATCTCATGATTTGTGAGTTCGAGCTCTGTGCTGACAGTTCAGAGCCTGGAGCCTGCTTCAGGATTCTGTGTTTCCCTCTCTCTCTGCCCCTTCCCCACTTGTTCTCTCTCTCTTTCTCTCTCAAAAATAAATAAAGATTTAAAAAACGTAGTTGAACCCAGAAGTGAAACCCCTCAGTTATCTCTGGGTGTTAAACTGAAAATGGATTTACTTTGGGAGATCCAGAGGAGGAGACATAGAGAGATGATGCATTCACTAACAAACAGCGAGAAGTTGCAATGATTCATACTACATGCAATGGAATTCAGTCACTTGGTATTTTCTTTTGATGCTGATCCCACGAGTGATATTTTTGCCAAAGGAAATCACCTATATTAAATTCCCCATATATCGTCTCTTCTCCCACTAGCCATTTCCATAATATGAGTGAGGCATCTAAGAAAAACTCCAAGTCAACATCGTATTGTAATACGGTGATGTTTTTTGTTTTTGTTTTGTTTTTTAGAAAGAACAGTGTTTTCCTCCACCTGGTTCTTGGCTTGCCACATTTTTCACTCTTTTATTTCTGGCTTTAATGGAGAAAGAGGTATATAACATCTCTCATCATTACATTTTTTGGGCTCATTTCCTTTCAAAAAGTTCTTTGGCTTTCTTCCCACTCCACACCCCATGGAGTGATTCATGATAGTTCAAAGTAGATACCAATTCTGCAAGTCCTGATATTATCTTATTCAGAATTTCTTTGATTTCCCCCTTATGTAACACCTCTTGCCCCCAGATATCACCCTAAAGGACACACTTAACTTCGTGTCAATTTCAGAAGAAATAACAGTTTATCCATCATGTCCCACCTTCCCTTCATCTGTGCCCCTTCTGTTTCCAGAATAGTTATCCCTTTAGCAGTGCTCAGCTCATCTACAAGCTCCTGCTGATCTCTTTCAAGATATTACAGATAATTATGGTGTAGGTGGAATTAGGTACAAGATGTGATTCCTTAAGCCTCCAACGGTCTTTCTGTTAATAGAGGGCTCTTGCTTTCCAAAAAAATGTCATATTAATAGAGAACTGCCACTTTTAAGACTCAGAGAAAAGCAAAGTCTTGAGTTAAATGATATACATTGGGTTCATATTTTAAGAAGCTCCTTACATAATAGTGACCTATTGTGCTTATAAGTAACAGTGTTCCAAATACTTGTGCATTTTCGGGGCACTTGGGTGGCTCAGTTGGTTAAGTGTCTGAATTCGGCTTAGGTCATGATCTCATGGTTTGTGGGTTTGAGCTCCGTGTTGGGCTCTATGCTGCTTGCTCAGAGCCTGGAGCCTGCTTCAGATTCTGTGTCTCCTTCTCTTTCTGCCCCTCCCCAGCTCGTGCTCTGTCTCACTCTGTCTCTCAAAAATAAATAAATGTAAAGAAAAAGTTAAAAAAAATAACAAATACTCATGCATTTTCAACCTATAATAGAAGCAAGCCCAGCGATTTCCTCTCTTTTGGCCTTTTGTGCAATGTTTTATACACAAGTATGTAAAGACATATATAGGTATATATTTATATGCATATGTATAGAAATGCACACATATCAGATAATGTGGTCTATAAATTAATATACAAATATATCATAAAAGCATATAAATATAGACCTTTCTTTGGATATGACTTTCTGGTACAGAATATTTCCATTATTTGACTGCCAAATTACTTAAATTCATATCCCATAGACTTGTCCTCATGAATCTTTTGTCAGAATAAAAATACCATAAAAGCATTTCAAAGCAATATAACTTAATATAACTATTGGTCGTCACATTATCACTATTTTAGTATACATTACAATCATTAATTTTCTGGTAGCTGTTAAAGCTACCTTGCTTTTGGAGATGCCTTTAAGTATCTTTACTAGGGATCATTTGGTGAGCTTAGCAGGAATTTCACACAAAACGGGATTTGCTTGGTAGATATATCAAATTAGTAGTACTTGAACCCTGAGTTCCACTTCCCAAAAACTAAATAGCCATAAGAAATAAAATTTCTTTGATTTGCATTTTTATTATAATTTCATCACAGGTTGCCTTTACCACATTGGAGTGGTCTAGAATAAATTCAGCTTTTCAAGGCCTGTTATCACTGTGGTGAGATACAGCAGGTAATAGCTAATTAAAGAAACTGAAGTTGACTACTTAATGCTTCACTGAAGCTAGATCTCTTTTTGGCACAGTTTGATCCAGCTTTCTCAAACTTTAAAAAAAATCTGATAATTTAAGTACATGCTCAGATCAAATATATAAGAATGTGGTATGGAAACTGCTAGTAGCCAGAGCAAATATAAACCTTACTTTGGCTTTGACTTCCTGATACCACTGCAAATAACGTAATGTAAAGCATCCCAGATCTGGGTTACTACCTTGAGAACTCAGCAGTCTCCCATGGGGTCATGTGACCCGAAAGAAAAGTTTTTTTCTTTCTGGGTATTTTATTTATTAAGGGCAATTCTCTCCTATACTGTGGAATTCTAGGGAGAAACGTGTGCATGTGAATTCCATAGATTCTATGTAAGACAGCCTTTAAATTCTATTAAAGTTTGTAATCTCCAAGGAAGCTTTAAAAATATTTTCCCTCAGGGACCCCTGGGTGTCTTAGTCAGTTAAGCATTCAACTCTTGATTTCTGCTCAGGTAATGATCTCATGGGTTCCTGGGTTCAAATCCCACATCAGGGTCCACACCCTGGGGCTCTTTCTCTCCCCTCTCTCTCTGCCCCTCCTGTGCACACTTTCTCAAAATAAATGAATAAATCTAAAAAAGTATTTTCCCCAAATCTAACTCTATATTCTTTCAGAAGCCATTAAAGATAGATGAGACACTAAAACAAACTGACTTAGGCTGAAAAAAGACACCCAAAGACACTTTGCCCTCAACATGTATTCACACACACACACACACACACACACACACACACACACACACACGGGCGCGCGCGTGCACATCCCTTACAGTTCTTTGACATTCCAATGTGGAAAGATTGCAAATACCATGGAAACAGGATTCATATTCAGGTGGTCCTGCTGGGTATCAGGTCTGGGACAGAGTTTGGCAACAATAGGCCCAATCTATAAGGACATTCACAAGTCTATTGTAACATACTGTGGGCTTTTCATAAATCCTATTCTTCAGTTTAAAGTATTGTTCTTCATTCTCACATTTTAAGCTACCTACTTCTTTCAGTGTAAGATGTTCTTTTTATGTGAAATGATGACCAGAAAAGATGTGGTCTTTGTATTTATGTTCTTTAAAGAAACAAAAAAGAAAATTGGAAACCTTACACTGGCTTCCAAATTTGCTTTTGGGAAATGACCATCCAGTGGAATCTGAAAGTCTGGAAATTGGTACCCAGCATGAAGTGCACACACTCCCTTCATTCTTGCTGAATGAAAGGCAATTAGCTTTCTGGTTTTATAAGCCACTCCGTAGAAAGTTTTATATTATTGCTCTGGCCATTCAGAGAGACTCCCTCTACTTTATCTACCAAATACATAAATAAATAAATAAATAAATAATAAAATAAACAACCAAGAGGAATGTAACTATCTTATTTCAGAGTACTTAAGTGGTTGAAATGCTATTAAGAGATCAATTTTCTTTATCTCTAACTCCATATTCCCAATAAAATTAGCATAAAAATATCACATAATTACACACACTTTCTTAGTAATCTTTTTTTTTTATGTTAACTTTTTTTTTTAATTTTTTTTTACAAATACTTTATTGTCAAATTAGTTTCCACATAACACTCAGTGCTCATCCCCAAAGTGCCCTCCTCCATGCCCATCCCTCCCTCCCCCCCACATCCATCAGTCCTCAGTTTTTGTCAGCATTCAAGAGTCTCTCATGGTTTGCCTCTCTCCCTTTCCCCCACCATTTCCGCCCTTCTTCTCCCCCTTGTTCCTCCGTCAAGTTCCTCCTAATCCTCCTATACGTGCAAACATATGATATTTGTCCTTCTCTGCCTGACTTATTTCGCTCAGCATAACACCCTCAAGGTCCATCCATGTTGTTACACATGGCCAGATTTCATTGTTTCTCATTGCCATGTAGTATTCCATTGTATAGATAAACCACATGTTCTTGATCCATTCATCTGTTGATGGACACTTAGGCTCTTTCCATGTTTTAGCTATTGTGGAGAGTGCTGCTATGAACATTGGGGTACATGTGCTCCTATGCCTCAGCATTTCTGTATCCCTTGGGTAAATTCCTAGCAGTGCTATTGCTGGGTCATAAGGGAGTTCTATTGTTAGACTTTCTTAGTAATCTTGGAAAGTTGTTATAAAGTACTAATTTTAGATGAAATATTTGAAAATGTACCAATAAAAATTTTAAATGTGAACAGGTAAGTTCAAAAAGCAATGAATGCTTCACTGAATAGATCCAAATGTATCATGATTACAACACAGATGCACAGTAGGAAGAAAAAGAGTAACTTTCTCCATGTAATTTTTGAAGTCACCAAAGAGTCAATTCAATCTTCCATAGTATCTGTAGCTCTACTTGTACTGTAGCATATTTAAGTAATCAGCCTTCAATGCCTGCTTCCTTTAAAAGTGGGCAGTGAATATATATTTTAGGTATTGGTTTATAACTATCAATTCCACTAATTTGGTTGACAAAGTGTTTTTCAAGTTCTCTATATCCTTAATGAAATCTACTTTATCAATTATTGAGTATGAGGTGTTAACATCTCCAATTGTAATTTATGCACTTCTACTAACTTAATTTTATATAGTGTTAATGTTTCTTAGTTCTGCCAGTTTTTGATTCTGTTATTAAGCATATGAAGATTAAATTTAAGATACTAAAGTATGGCTTGGCTTCTTGAAAACTTCAGGATGGGAAAATAAATTAAAGCAAAGATCTGCTAAAAGAAATGTGGCTGATTTGTCTCAGAGAACATATGACTCACTTTTTGTCATATGGTACCACGTTTTTTGTTTTATTTTGCTTTGTTTTGAACTTGATTTTGTTTCAAATCCAATTGCTCTCTAAGATTAGAAATTTAAATATTTGCCTGAGAATGACACAATCCATATAGAAGACAAATCATGTGGGGCTGGAAGACACATAAAAGAAGAGGTCATATCTGCTTCAACAGAAAAGACTTCAAATATTTTGCCATGGAGTTAAACTTTTACGGTGATGTTGTTATTTGCCATAAATAACAAGAGTTGAAAGAGCCTAAGTCAACACTCATTTTGAAATATGTTGAGGAAGATGTTGGAAGTTTCCAGAACTAAGTTGCCGGCCAAGCTGCGGGTGGTTGGTAAGAGTCAGGAGTCTTGGATGAGAGTTAAAAGGAAACTAGTGATTTTGAGCTTTCAGAAGGGAGAAGGGGGTGAGAAGATGGAGAGAGTAGGAGGTTTGGGCAAGATGGTGACTGATACATTGGACCCTGAAAGACAGGTAAGATTGGCTGAGACAGGAAGTTGTTTTTTTTTTTTTTTTTAAGGAAGAAGGTAGAGGTGGGAAAGTTGGGATCTGGTAAGGAGATGTGAGTAAGTTGTGCAAAGGGAATTTGTGGCTCACAGTTAAGTTTGGACTGAGGCTAGACTAAAGGACCTTCCTTTGGGTCTTCATCCTCCAGGAAACTGGCTCCAAAAATGTTTCCCAAAAAACGCCCACATATTTACCTTTCTTAACAGAACATGCTCTCTGATATTTTCTATCCCATTTTATTCTTCATATTTCACTTATAAAGAATTCTGTCACGGTTCATCAAAGCAATTACATACCCTGTGAAGAGATCAGGACCCACAGTTGGTAAACACTGCTCTCCTGAAATTCAGGAATGAGTGTGAGCCTAGGAATAGTGCAGGACTTCAGGAAAATGGACTGGACCAGTTGTGCAGTGTGACTAGATGGCAAGAGATGGGGAAATGTAGCTTGGGTGGTTATGTGGATGCTGGGAAAACCATTTGTTGAATTAATGAATGTAAAGAGAGCAAGCCCATTGAAAAACCTGCTGAGAGGGAATTAGAGAATGATTTAAGAGTGATGAGAAGAGGAATGAAGGGGTGTGTGCAAGACATACATGGAGGACCCAATAAGATTTTTTAAAAATCAATCAATGTATCTGTATTTGTGTACATTAAATTAGTTGCAAATCAAAGCAGCTATATGAAATAATTGCCTCAAACACTTTTTGAAATGTTATAAGCAAATCTAAGCTACTCAGAAGCTAACCAGTAATGCAATGGGAAACTATATATTACCTCAGGAGAAAAGGAAAGAAACATTTGTTTGGCATCTACTAGGAGTCTGGCATTAATATATGCGGTTTCTTGTTTAATCCTCAAACCTGTCACACAAATATTCATGTCCTTCTTCTACAAATAAAGAAACTGAGGCTCAGAGAAGTTTAGTTGTTATCAGAGTTGAAAACACTGGACCCAGTGTGCTGGAGTCCAGCTCCAGCCAGGTCCAGGGGTCCCTGAAGGATGGACAGTGTCATCGAGGGAGGGAGTGAGAGAGCATTAAGATTCTTTTTGATCACCAGGCAGGCATCTCTGCCCTGTTGGTTTTGGTGTCTTTATTTACAGGTCAAACATTAACATGGCATCAGAAAACAGAATTTTTACAATGGATAGTTCTCTGTGATAAGATGTTTTAGAAAATGTACAGAAACAGGTTGTACAGAAGTATTCTTGCAGAACTACCCCAATTATAGTGAGGTTGAGTAACTAAGAAAATAACAGGGTGTTCTTAGTGAAAAACAGGATAACATACACATTTTAATAACACTAAGATTAAGTCATAGGTTTGTAGATACTCTTATCCATCCTCATCACAGCTGCCAGTGTAGGGGAAGGTGTTTGTGAAATGTAGGCCTTAGGGAAGGGATTGCTATATATCACCAGTTAGCAAAGGTATATGTGGTAACTTATGTTCTGCTCTTATCTGTTCTTTCTCTCTAAGTTAGGCTCTTTGTCTCCGAGCAAGACTTGACTTTCCAATTGTATTCTTTATGGCACTGGAGAGGCAACTGTACCTTTAAAGAGTTTAATTCATTTCCAGTACATTGAATAACCTCTTCGAGTGTATTTACCATTGTGTCTAGTTTTATGATTTCTTGAATAGCTAGGGCATGAGAGACATTTTTGGTTAGTTCATTTACATGTTGAGCTGTATGAACCTCTTGGACTGTCACAACAGGT
Source organism: Hyaena hyaena (assembly GCF_003009895.1). Taxonomy (NCBI): domain Eukaryota; kingdom Metazoa; phylum Chordata; class Mammalia; order Carnivora; family Hyaenidae; genus Hyaena; species Hyaena hyaena. The sequence continues at coordinate 1,639,855 of NW_024080940.1, forward strand.
AGAAACAGGATTGTACATGTAAAGGTCAATCTTTTCTGAGTAAGGGTCATTAAGCTGTTCATAGCTTAAGGGAAAGTATGGAGGGAAACAGGACCTGCTGGATACACGATGTCTGTTCCCATAATCGAAAGTAGTTCCCACAATAAGTTCCTTCACGAGGTGCAATCATCATACCAGGGACAGAATAAGGGGACAAGTCACTCCTGATACCGATCAACAAGGTACCTTGAGGGTTGGTGCTCAAGCAGAAATAATTGAGTGGGGGTGGATATCGGTCATCATCTGATTGGCAAGAGACTATGCAAACTTGCTTTAATCTCACCAGGAGTCTTCTTGACTAGTGGGGTCATAATGGCTCCCAATACCAGTGTGTCTGATTCCAAAGCTTGACCATTATTGCTATATTCCACTTATAAAAAATGTTATTATCATCATTATTATTACTGTTTATTATTTATTTTGAGAGAGAGAGAGAGAGTGCATAAGCAAATGGGTGAGGGGCAGTGAAGAGGGAAAGAACCCCAAGCAGGCTCTACACTGTCAGCCCAGAGCCCACGGAGGGGCTTAAACTCAAGTGAGTGAGATCATGACCTGAGCTGAAATCAAGAGTCAGACACCCAACTGACTGACCCATGCAGGCACGATTATTTTTCAAAAGAATAAGGTGTATTCCATTTCAGTAAACAGCACAACTTTTCAAACCAACTTGTGGGCTCAAAATAAATCTTTAAAATCCACCCTTGACAGAGGAGAAAGAAAGATTTATAATTAAAATAAATGTTTTAAAAATAATTTTTATTTAGTTTTAAAATTACAGTGGGAGGGGCGCCTGGGTGGCTTAGTCGGTTAAGCGTCCGACTTTCGCTTAGGTCATGATCTCGCGGTTCGTGGGTTCGAGCCCCGCGTCGGGCTCTGTGCTGACTGCCAGCACAGAGCCTGGAGCCTGTTTCAGTCTGTGACTCCCTCTCTCTCTGACTCTCCCCTGCTCACGCTGTCTCTCTCTCTCTATCCTAGAAATAAATAAAACATTAAAAAAAATTACATTTATAAAAAAAATAAAATAAAATAAAATTACAGTGGGAAGCAGGAGCCAAATACTTGAAAAAATTTAATTAAAAAACAATAAGGAAGCCATCTCAGGAACGGATGAGAAACTGTCCATGTCTTTAATCATTTCCTCATTCAACTGATTCCACATGGGGGAACAAATAAGTTATTCATCATATTAACCCAAAATGTCGACATGGGAGGTACTAGACACTTTACCCAGAGCTTGGATTTCAATAGGAAGGCAACAGATTAAATGTTAAACTTGGACCAATAACTAAAGTAGCAATTTCCACAAAAAATGAATAGTAAAATGTGAATATTTAAGTAATAACTCAAATTTTCATTAATATTTTAAGGTCAGATCATTTTCAAGTTGGATACTTTAGGAACTGAGAAAAATATCATGTTCTTTTTGTGAAATGAAGAACTTTGCCTATTATTTTGTAGAGTGTCTCTTCATTTACCCAACTCTTGTATATACAATATACACTTGTTTTCCTAAATATCACATTGGCACTTTATGATGTTTAGATCTGGGTTCCAAAGACAAATACTACACATCATACCTTTGAAACGAACAACTACTGAACAGTTTCTATAGACAGGCACAGAGGTATTTTGTATGAGCTCAGGCATTCTCTTCTGGTGCAGTTACCATCTTCTACATCTTTCCTCAAAAGCAATTTTCTCAGCAATCCAGGAGACATCGGTTTCTAGCCCCTAGGTCCCACAGACTTTTAGAATACAATGACCTTCTGAATTTGGATAACTCTAGGATAATATCAAACGTATCAGGCCCCAATTCTGTTGGCAGTAAATCTCCCTCAGAACTTCCATTGCAGTCATATCTGCTGTGGTGGGTGTGTGGAAACTCATGAGATGGGAGATTTAAAAGTGAAGTGAAGTGATGGGGTACCTGGGTGGCTCCGTTGGTTAAGTGTCCACTTTTGGCTCACACTCCATGAGTTGAGCCCTGAGTCGGGCTCTGTGGTGACAGCTCAGAGCCCAGAGTCGGCTTCAGATTCTGTGTCTCCCTCTCTCTGAGCCCCTCCCCTTCCTGCTCATGCTCTGTCTCTGTCTCTCTCTCTCTCAAAAATACACAAACATTAAAAATAATTTAAAAGTTAGTAAAGTGAAATGGTACTAAACTTTTAACCAATCAGGTCACACAGATCAATTTCAGATTAATCTTAAGAGGTATTTGTTCTAGTAGGATGTCATTGTTATTGTGCATACAGTTTAAAATAATCATAATTTGATGCCCCTTTGAGGGGGCAATTCTTTGTTTTTGTGACATATATACACTATTATATATATTATCTTATTACATATGAGATTAAGTAAACATAACACAAATGTAAGTATATATTTCTATAATTTCATCTAAACTTTTAGAAATCACTGGGGCACCTGGGTGGCTCAGTTGGTTGAGCAGCTGACTCCTGATACCGGCTCAGATCATGATCTCATGGTTCCTGAGATAGAGCTCCACTTAGGGCTTTGTGCTGACAGTGCAGAGTCGGCTTGGGAATCTCTCTCCCGCCCCCCCCCTCTCTCTCTCCCTGAAGCCCCACCCCCCCCGCCACTTTTTAATATTTTTTAAATTTTTTTCTGGGAGAGAGAGAGAGACAGCGTGAGCATGGGAGGGTCAGAGAGAGAGGGAGTCACAGACTGAAACAGGCTCCAGGCTCTGAGCTGGCAGTCAGCACAGAGCCCGACGCGGGGCCCGAACCCACGAACCGCGAGATCATGACCTAAGCGAAAGGCGGACGCTTAACCGACTAAGCCACCCAGGCACCCCGTGTAGATAGAAATTTTTTTAAGAGGAAACATCAGAGGTAGGGGTTTCTGGCTAAACTGACTTGAAGGATTCTTGAAGGCAGGCCGAGGGGGAGCAGATATCAAAGATGAGGGATCTGGAATTTGATCAGATATAAGGGTGAGGGATGTTCCTTAAACAGACCCAGCAGGATTCTTGCTAAAATTGGATAAGAGAGGACTAAGGAAGGAGCTCAAGTTCTGTGCCTCTGGGGGAAGAGGATTCAAGAGGAACCTGACTCAGGTTTGCTCAGGGGAAGATTCTTTGTTGTCAAAATACAATTTTAAAATAATTACCTGTAAGGAAAAACTGACCGGAAAACAAGCTCATATTCACCTCTCAAGACAAGGTAAAGATATGAATTACCCTAGTTGTTAGTTCCGCCGCCGCTAACAACACAAATGATCGAATGATTGCTGGGTATTAGGCCTGAACCAGCCCTGGGACCAAACTCTGCATAAGACACGTTCTCTTCCCGCCAGGGTAACCACACGATATAGCCATTAAATCTGGCGATTATTAAATCAATGACAAAACGGCTGCCATTAGAGTAAGAGCTTCTATAGGTTTAACAGGCCATCAGGAAGAAAAGTAATTCCCTTTCAATCAAGACTCTCTTGCGGCTGATCCAAGAAGCCCTCGCTCAGGCCGTGGCCTCCCTGCCTCGCTCTCTCCGCGCACGCATTCCTCTCCCACGGCTCAGACCCTCTTCCTGCATCCCCGCCGCCTCCGCCGCCCCCACCGCGGAGCCCCCCGCGCCTGCGCGCGTCCCGGGGCTACCCACCGGCAGGGGGCAGGCCACGGTTTTCCGTGCTCCGCGGCTGGACTCTGGCGCCCCTCTTGCCCCAGCCTTTGCCCTGGCTCGGGCCTGGATACGCTTCCTTAGCAACCGGTTGCCTTTGGCAACGAGAGGACGCGGGGCCCGCGGCTGGGTTTCCCGCGCGTCCCTACCCTTGCTTGTTGCAGCAGGCGCAGGCCGAGCCATGTCGGAGATCCTGTGCCAGTGGCTCAACCACGAGTTGAAGGTGTCCCAGACCGTGAGTGAGTGCCACATCCCGGGGAGAGCGGGCTAGGGGCTGGCGGGGCTCAGAGCCCCGAGCTCGGGGTGCTGATGGAAGGTGGCGGGGACGGCGCGAGCTGCGCAGTCTAGGCGCCTGCGGGGCCCAGCAGCGCCCTGGGCCGGGCCCGTGGCCGCAGTCCAGCCCGTCTGAGCTTCTCCCATCATTCTGCAGCTCCCGAGTTACCCACCGTCATGGTGGGCCCAACCCCGCAGTTTCTAACCTACTGTGCCGTTGTGAGCAATCAGAAGGCTTTTGGAGTTCTCCTTTGTTCCTACGAAGAGAAGAAATTTGCTGGACTCTATAGTCTGGCCCTGACATTACTCCCTTAGAAGAATGTGCTGGCAAGCCAATGAAATAATGAAGCCTTAAAGCCAGCTAGGGCTCTACTACATGTGTGCCCCTGGACAAGTTCCAATACCTTTTCTGAGTGTGTTTCCTGCACAGTGTAAAATGGATCCGATCGTACTTTCCGTACCCAGCTACCTAGCAGGAGAGGGGGCTGTGTGAAAAGAGTTAATGCAGAATATGTTAACATTTACCAGTTGTAGCGGTTTTAGCTCAACAGTTAGACACATTAGCTATTTCTGACCACTCTTCACTCGTGACTAAAGCTGACTTTATCCACTAATCTGATTTTATCCCAGCCATGAAGTTGCCGTCCAAAGTTTCTAACTCCCACAACCACAGAGGCAATTGCACATGCTGGCAATTTCTAGGACAGCTGAGTAATTCCAACATAGCCACTATATTCCATCTCCGCTTCTTTCTGTTGTTTCTTCAGCACTTCGTTTTCCAGCCGGTTCTGTTTTTGCTCAAGGCAAGAGGTTTTCAGCCCAAATCATTTCCATCTGTTTTCAAAGAGATGCCCTCGCATAATGCCATGTTGCTACCAGAGGGGCAATAGTGCCAACCTGACCTCAGGTCAGCCATGGAATTTGCTAGACCAGGAGTGTTTCTGCAGCCACAAAATATTTATTATCAGCATTAGGCTCTTTAACGTTGGTGCACTTCCGGTTGCATTTCTTGAGGCATAAACCCTAGAGTAACCTTCTTTGCCAAACCAAGACCCACACACTCTGTGGACACTGCCATCAGTTCTTTCCCAGGATTCCAGGACCATCCATCCCATTTTGTCCCTGTTTCGCACCTAAAATGTGATGCTGATCTCAGGACAATGGTTAGCAGTTTTCTTATTCCTTTCTTAACACAGGAGTCAAATTGCATCATAATTCCCTTAAGTTACACTCTTCCACAGAAAAGAAGCTGCAGATTGCTGAGTTTAATTTGGTTCATTTACTTGATTTGTAAAACGCACACCCTTTGCCCAAATGCCCAGGACTTTGTTACATATTGAAACACTTTTGAGAAAAGTAAGTAGAATTAGTAAGAAACACAGTAATAGTAGTATGCCATCATAATTGTATTAGTTGTAATGGTAATCTGTTTTGGAATTTGGGTTTTGAGAGGAAGAAGAAAAATTACTTCTTTCTGTGAAGATGAAAAGATGGGAGGCATTTTAAGTGAGCATTTTAGCAACATAAACTATGAATGGAAAATTCCTGATATCTGCTTCCCTGAAGTTGTTAGCGAGACATCTGCAGTATTCCACATCCCATTCATTAGGAATACATATTTATTTCTTTATCCTAACTTCTAACTGCAGGGGCGCCTGGGTGGCTCAGTTGGGTAAGCATCTGGCTCCTGGTTCGTGCGCTCGAGTCCTGCGTCGGGCTCTGTGCTGACAGCTCAGAGCCTGGGACCTGCTTCGCATCTTGTGTCTCCCTCTCTCTCTGCCCCTCCCCCACTCACACTTTGTCTCCCTGTCACTGCAAAATGAATAAATGTTTAAAAAAAATCTACCTGCTAACTGAAGTCTAAAGAGACTGATTCAACCAAATTCCATATTGTAGAAGGTTTTTCAGAGTCTAGGAAACACACTCAGATGTATTTGGAAACAAACAAGATAGAAATCTGTGCACCTGCGAAAGCATACTGCCTGTTGTTGATTCTGGTTATTAGAGAAGCCATTTTATGGTGTATAGTGGAAGGCTTGGAATGGTTTATGGGAACTACCATAGAAGGATGCTAAGTGGCTACAACCTCTGGAGGAAGTAGTAAGGCAATTTTCTAGATAAGGGTTGTGTTAAGAGCAAGGACTTGGAAGCCAGACTGCTGGGTAAAAATCAGGGTCAAAATCACTTATCCACCACTAGCAGGTGACCTTGGACAATTTATTTACCTGAATGTCATGATACTCAAAATAGGAGTAATAATAATATCTCATCAAGTTGTGTCAAGATTAAATGGGATGGTAAATGTAAATGTAATAATAAATAGTAGATGTATTAGAATAATACTTGGGACATGATAAATGCTAAATCTCACTCTTCAGAAACTGTCATACAAAAATTAAATTACCAGTATGTCAGGACATTTGAACAAGGATGTTTATTGCTACATGGATTGTAGGGACAAAAATGAAGAAATGGGAAACAATCTGAATATCCTTCAAGAGTAGAATACTTGGCTAAATGATTCTATATTCATGCTATGGATTGTTATGTGATTATTAGAAAGAATGAGTTAATGCTATAACTTTTGATCTGAAGGATATTTATGTATTTTTGTCAAGCAAAGAGTAAATGTGATAGCTTATTGTGAGGAGTATAATTGCATTTTTATACCAACTAGGAAATACATACACACACACATATGTATGTATGCATATATGTAGCTGTTTATATGAGCATAGAGGAATGTGTGGAGAGCCATATACTAGACTGTTGACATATGCCTGAATCATCATATTGTTTGTTTGTATAAGCATAGAGAAAAGTGTGGAAGGATATAAAGTAGTATATTGATATTTGTTACCTTGGGAAAGGAGAAGATTGTTGGCTTTTCTCTATACATCTGCATTACTTGGCTTTTGCTTTTATTACCTTCATAATTTGAAAGGAGCATTCAACATAACATTACAAATAGAAAATCAAAAAAGAAGATCAAACTTCACATGACATAATAGGAGAAAAAGACGTTTAACATCTTTTACTTGAAATTAGTAAGGATCTTATAATAAAGTAGTATGGGGGGCTAAATGAGAATTATTTTCTTAAATGAGTTTTATAAATGAAAAAATAATAAAAAATAATAAATAAGAATATTATTAGACACTTATACCAGATGCTGTGCTAAGTCCTTTAGATAGGGTTTTTTTGTTTTATTTTGTTTTGTTCTTTTAAATTAAAAAATAAAAAGGCCCAGAGAGACATTGTCACAGCTGTAAAGATGAGTAAAAGAAGCTAAGAAACTTGGTAATTTGTTCAAGGTCACATAGCTAGTGGCTCCCAGAACCAGACCCTTGACTTGTGCTTTTAGACACTTTATTGTATTTTACAATTTATAGTTAGGGAATATATTTTTTAAAAACTCAACTCTCCCAAGAGTATTCATTTGAGCTCCTTTTATAAGGATTACTATTCAGTTTGAAATTATAAGAAGTACACAAATTCATGTTATAACTTAAATGGGTAAATGGCAAAGGTGGATTTATTAGTGTTTGTTTAGAAGTTGTTCAGTTCAGGGGCACCTGGGTGGCTCATGTGGTTAAGTGGCTGGCTGACTCTTGATTTTGGTCTAGGTAATGATATCACGGTTCCTGAGATTGAGCCCTGCATTGGGCTCTGGACTGGTAGCTTGGAGCCTCCTTGGGATTCTCTCTCTCCCTCTCTTTCTGCCTGTCCCCTGTTGTGAGCTTGTGTGCTTGTGCTCTTTCTCTCTCTCAAAATAAATAAATATCAAAAAAAATAAAATTAAAAAAAAAGTGGGCCAGTCCATACGTTGCTTGCTAGGACAAAGAAACAATGAGAATCCCAAGTGACTGCAGTTGCTGCCCTGATGAGGCTAAAGAATGATTCGGTCATTGGCAATGCAGCTAAAGGCTATTGATTTCTGCATTATTCTGAAAGGTAGAAGTCAATTTGGATAAAGCATATTATATTGAATTTTGTATTGCCTGGACTACCCTGAGTATCAGCAGTAAAGAAAATAAATTCCAATGACCCTTAGTTGAGACTAGTCTCCCTCAAATTAATGAGGTTTCTGGGAATCATCAGAGATTTGATTAGTCTCAACATATGAAGATTCAAAGCTTCGTTGCCAAAGCTAAGTGCCTCCAGTGAATTTAATTTAACTGGACTATTTCTGGAGAATAACACTTAGATGTATATGTTAATAAAATGTCTTGGAATACAAAAAGTTGCTAACACAAACTTACATCTGAAATTCAAGCAATTGTTTTCAAACAGTTGTTTCTATAATGAAAAATAAGTAATGTAATATTACTAAAAGACTTGCTCTAAAATTCTTTAGGAACTCTCAATTATATTCAAGAATAAGCATTGCTTTTGTTTAACAAAACTATTATGAATTCACCATATGAGGAAACTAGCTTTGTAATGTCATAACTGAACATTCTCCATAAATAAGTAGAAGCCTTTGAATTCTGGAGTACCTGGATGGCTCAGTCGGTTAAGCTTCTGACTTCAGCTCAGGTCATGATCTCATGGTTCATGGGGTCGGGCTGTGTGCTGACAGCTAGCTCAGAGCCTGGAGCCTATTTCAGATTCTGTATCTCCCTCTCCCTCTGACTCTCCCCTGCTCACACTGTCTCTCTTTCTCTCTCAGAAATAAATAAAACCTTAAAAAAAATTTTTTAAAAAGAAGTCTTTGAATTCTATGTTATAGATCAGATCTTTTGTAAACATAGGTATATACAAGTAGTCTGTATTCTTTTGGATTCTAGATGTGGTTATGCTGAAAATTGTAGATACCTTATTATGCATATTTTAATTGTTTCAATAATTTCAAAAAAGTTAATGTTTGTTTATTTTGAGAGAGAGAGAGAGAGAGAGTGCATGCTCATGTGCATGAGCAAGCCAGGGAAGGGGCAGAGAGAGAGGGAGAAGAAGAGGGAGAGAGACAGGGAGAGGAAGAGGGAGAGAGAGAGAGACAGAGAGAGAGAGAGAGAAAGAGAGAGAGAGAATCCCATGCAGGCTCCATGCTGCCTGTGCAGAGCCCGATGCAGGGCTAGAGCTCACCAACCATGAGTCATGACCTGAGCCAAAATCAAGAGTCAGACACTTAACGAACTGAGTCACCCAGGTGCCCCTAATTGTTTCAATGATCTTAAAACATTTTTATCAGTAGCAGAAGAGGTGTAATAAACAGAAAATTGGAGTTGGGGAGTTAAGGTTCTCTATCAGCTTTGTAGCATCTGAAGCATAAATAATCTCTAGGTCCCAATTTTATGCCCTGAGAAGTAAGAATAATAAGTATGTTAGTTCCAGTGATGGAATGAATGAGTCATGGGGATGAAAGGTACAGCATAGGCAATGCAGTCAATGGTATTTAATCATGTTGTATGGTGACGGATGGTAGCTACACTTAGGGTGATCACAGCATGGGGTATAGAGTCATACTAGGTAACGTGTAATTATACTTCAATTGAAAAGATGGTAAAAAAAAATTCTCTATACTTGGAAGGATATGAAATGCGATTGGAAATGGAGAACACCTACCACAGTGCCTAACATCTACGTTAGATCCAGATATTCAATAAATGTTATTTCAACTGCTTTATGTCCTTTACTTTAGGATAACACCTATGATAGTGCCTGTCACATAATAGGCATTTAGAAACTAATTGTTTATTACATGAGAGTGTATGAGTGAGGCAAAAGTAAAGCATTGTTTTAGGCTAAACCTTATGCCTTTGTTCATCTTGAGAAGGTAGCCCTGGGTACTTTGATCCTCATTTTTGTGATTTCAAAGGCTCTGCTTAATTAGTTAATTAATTAATTAATTAATTCAAGTTAGTTAACCTACAGTGTAGTATTTGTTTCAGGAGTAGAACCCAATGATTCATCACTTCCATATAACACCCAGTGCTCATCCCAACAAGTGCCCTTCTTAATGTTCATCCCCTATTTAGCCCATCCCCCCACCTACCTCTCCTCCAGCAACCTTCAGTTTGTTCTCTATATTTAAGATTCTCTTATGGTTTGCCTCCCTCTCTGTTTTAATCTTATTTTTCATTCCCTTCTCCTATGTTCATCCGTTGTGTTTCTTAAATTCCACATATGAGTGAAATCATATGGTATTTGTCTTTCTCTGACTTATCTCACTTAGCATAATACACTCTAGTTCCATCCACTTTGTTGCAAATGCAAGATTTCATTCTTTTTGATCTCTAATTAGTATTCCATTGTGCGTGCACATTTGTGTGTGTGTGTGTGTGTGTGTGTGTGTACCACATCTTCTTTATCTATTCATCGGTCAACGGAAATTTGGTCTCTTTCCCTAATTTCTCTATCATTTTTTACTTTCAGCAGTTTCATTCCACTTTTAAACTGGTGTCATTAAACCGCACATTTTCTTATACTTCATCCCTTACGGTACTTAGGAAATATACTATGTCTCTTGTAATACAACAGATTTTGATATTTCCTGGCCAGCTCAATAGCACTTTCCTTGGTTAAATTTTGGCTTCCATTGGCTAGAAGTTGAGATACCCATTCTGATAGCTTATGACCATTGTATAAATCAGTGTTAAAGTGTTTGAGATATAGCTTCGGATTCTGTGTTTCCCTCTCTCTCTGACCCTCCCCTGCTCATGTTGTCTCTCTCTCTCTCAAAAATAAAAATTTTTTAAAAAAGTGTTTGAGATATAAAATTCCAAGAAAAGAATGCCACCCAATATATTAACCATCAAAGAAGATTAGGATGATATAGACAATTTGTTTCAGATAGAACTTGAGAATTATGATAAAGACTTCCAAGGAATGGCTTGGTCATCCCTTTGTTATATTGGAGGAAAATAATCTGCCAATATCCTCCAGCCAAAGACCACAGGATGCATACCTATAGTTGAACAAAGTCAGGTTTATTGACTTGTAGCCGACAAGAGAAAACATATGCCATAGGGAACTGTGGGATGTTAGTAAGAGGATGTTAGAAAGTCGTTAAAACTTCTGGGTTTGTGTTGGGTATTTATTGAGAGGGGTTCAAGGAAGCAGTGCTTTGCTCTGAATTGGGCCCTGTCAAGAAGCATAGGCAACTCTATGACTGGGTATCTTAATAAATCTTATCAGGAAGCAGAGAGAATAAAGCAAGACAGATTTGATTGGTAAAAATGCAGTAAACACTCATATTTGCCAGAATAGGGAGATTTGGGGTCATTTTTGTGATTTGGACAATACTGTTTTGGTCTGAATACACACATGATCACAAAGGAATTTTGTTTTTGTCTTGATCTATCAGGGTCACAGAGTGGCCTTGTCTGGTGTTGGTGGCTGTGAAATTGATTATGTTTGGCAGGAGAATGCCAAGGCCTAGCTGTGAGTGCCAGACCAACTCCTAGGAACATCAAGGCCTAATGGGGCCAGGTCACCTTCAAGCCATCAGCAGCTGCTTTTCTCTCTCTCAAATGAAAGCAGATTTGCCTGGCCTTTAAAATGTGGCTGAGGGGATGCCTGAGTGGCTCAGTCGGTTAAGCGTCTGACTTCAGCTCAGGTCATGATCTCATGGTTCGTGGGTTCCAGCCCTGTGTTGGGCTCTGTGCTAGCTCAGAGCCTGGAGCCTGTTTCAGATTCTGTATCTCCCTCTCTCTCTGATCTTCTCCTACTTTCTCTCTCTTTCCCTCTCTCTCTCTCTCTCTCTGTCTCTCTCTCAGAAATAAATAAAACATTAAAAATTTTTTTTAAATAAAAAAATAAAATGTGGCTGATAATGCAGATTAGATCTTTGCTCCTCTCTTCTAGTAAAGGAAGAGTGAAGATGACTGAGCATAGAATGCATAGGTATACAGTTCTAAAATTCAAGTATCTCTTTATTCATTGGGTGGCAAAACTTGACCAGAAATATTGTGATGCTATGTTTAATTTTTAATTCTCCAATTGAAATGTTCTGCTGTAGGAATCAACTGTGTTTGATTACATGTGCTTCTGGTGGGAGTGTTATACCTTATCTGGACCTAAGGAGAGGCTTGTATTTGAATTTAAGGACAATGTCAAGTATTTGCTCTCTGAAGTATTGAATTACTTTTTAAATAAGGATGTTTGTGCTGTAGTCATTGAGCTCATGAATTATATAACCTGTAATTAATATGACCTGTTATCTTAAATTAGGAAGCAGTGATAATAACAATAAAAAATGTCATTGAGCACTATATGCCAGAAATTATGGCAAGCATTTACACGCAATATCTCATTTACTTCTCAAACCAACTCTTAGGGGGTAGAAACCATCACTCTCCCTCTTTTAAAGATAAGAAACTGAGACATTAATTTCCGACAGTCTAGTGGCTTATAAATGAGCAAGGAGTCAACTCAGGAGAATGTTTCTCCAGAGCCTGTGCTCTCCTCATTACCATTTTGGAATATAGAAGGCTTATCTCCTTTATGTGCTTTCTCCAGCTGGCTCAGGGCCATTCTGGTGGGAAGCACATGGGTCATTTCATCTGCTGAATCCTACCTCATCTAGACCTTCACAAAGGCCCACATCAAAGACTGCAACAAAAGAAAAGTGTAGTGATAGGGATCAGGAGGGCAGTTTGGAAATTTGGAGGCAGGGTTGTGTTGTTGCTGAATGACCTTGAGGCCAGATATAAATTACGTCTTTTGTTGCTGAATGACCTGATCCGGATGTAAATTTTGTCAGAGATCAGGATGAAGAATATCACTGGGCTCCACAGTTTATTTCTCATATTATTCATTGTTCTTGTTATAGAGCCAAACTGTCTCTTCTTTCCCCTAGGAAATTCCAGTTGGTAGTGTAAATTAACTTGTAGAGGTGGCTGTCACGAAATTCATCGTGGGATTCAGGAACGTTTGGTGGGAAGAGAAATATAATGAAGCAAAGGGAAAAAAGAAGCTTTCCTTTGCTTTTTTGCTTTTTTTCCTTGTTGTTTCTTTCCCCACACCCCTCTCCCTTTCTCTCTCCCTGGACTCTTATCTGTCTTCTCATACTCTTTAATCTGTATATTCCTAGTGAGTACACTGTCTCTTCGTCATCTTCTTCCCTGTCTAATCTCTTGCATGTATTCATCTTTATTTCTTCTTTTATTTTTTCTACATGTTTTTCCACTTGCTATCATTCTTCACTCATTAGCTTTTCTGCTTATTTGGCACACAGTGAAGCTGATGTGTCCTATGCACACAAAGCTTCAGACGGATGTTTTTGTATGTGTTTACATGTAGTGAACTATTTGACAGTAAAATAATACGTGTTTACTGTTCTTTGATCTTTATATCCAGAAATGCCTCTATTTTATTTCTCTCAGGATTGCCTTCTTAATATGTCATGCATTTTAAAGGAAGTGGACTATGATTTTTTTTCTGTGACCCTTTTGTAGGAAACAGTTTACTAAAGGCCATTTGCCTGCTACACTGAGGGTGACAGAACAGGATACAGATGTTCCCCAGTTATTCATGGGTCCCCACTTATTCATGGGTCCCCACTTATTCATGGGCTGAACTTCGGGTATTCAGTCAAACAAACCACAGACATAGTGCAAAAGCCAGGAGGAGGGAGAGGGGACTGGAACTGCCTGAAGGTGACATAACAACAGCTTCAGAATGAAAGCAATAAATAGCCGTTAGACTGTTAGTAGAAATCCATAGTCTGACAATAGCTGGATATCAGATGAATAGCTCCTCAGAAAACTAGGAGGAGAATAAGGATGGGCTAGAGAAGAGAGAGGGGGGAAAATAAAACAGAGAAAAGAAAGCAGCAGACAGAGAGGTGCAAGGCACAGTCGGAGCAGCCCAGATGGCACAGGAAGGATGATGGTGGCAGCCAAGACCAGGTAACAGCATTGGTGGCCAACAGTATCAGGTATCTGAGGAAAGGAGAAAGCAGCCATGACTCAGGAGGAGAAAACAACACACTTCCACCCTTTGGAGGTGGAAGGAGCTGTTTGGATTTCAATTGCTTCAGATACTACTGCTGTAAGATTCCAGGAGACACAGTCAATAGATTCTGATGCTGGATGGTTCTGGAGTTGGCCCTAGGTAAACAGAATCAATGGGCATAGTTGACATCATTTTAAACTAATTTATTATATATTGATTTAACCTAAGGATTGGGGTATTGCTATGAATATAAAATATTTTGGGGCACCCTGGTGGCTCAGTTGGTTAAACATCTGACTTTGGCTCAGGTCATGATATTGTTCATGAGTTCGAGCCCCACGTTGGGCTTTGTGCTGACAGCTCAGAGCCTGGAGCCTGCTTCAAATTCTGTGCCTTCCTCTCTCTCTGCCCCTCCCCTGCTAGTGCTCTGTGTTCTCTCTCTCTGAAAAATAAAAGAACATTAAAAAAAAAAGAGGATTTAAATTAACTTTGGGTGAAATTGTGGCCTGGTGTCAGATGTCCTACAGTTTTATTCTTATGAGAATGTGTAGTATGCTGAGTAAGGACTCACTTCACCCCACTGCAACCACACACCAAGTATTTCTACGGATCGGGAAGAAATGCTATTTCTTCAATATCAATGAACCACCTCACTACGAGTCAGATAGATAAAAGAGGACAGTTTGGTACAAACGAACTTGCCACGGTGCAGTGATATATAGTGTTTGCTGCTGTTGCCTGAAGGACCCTGACAGAAACACATTGAAGGTTTGGGGAGGATTTTGAAATCATTTAAGAGATGATAGCCTTGTCCTATGATAACATAACTTATTTTGCATATCAGTTCTGCACTGTAATCCAATGTCCTTTACTTCATAAGAAAAATTCAAGTGACCCCGAACTAAGGACATTTTTTAAAAAGCAGATTTTATTAGCACTTTTTTTTTTTTTTCCCCTCAACAGTATGTGCTTACTGTGTGGCATGCATGGGACCAAGCAATCCTCAGACATTATCTCTAATCTTTAAAATAGCTCCTCAAAAAGGAATAAAATAATAAAATAGCTCTTCAAGAGAGATGTAGATATGGAGATATGGTTATCTCTGTTCTAGAGATGAGGAGACGGGAACTCGGGGAGCGTACAGCTTGCCAGAGGTAGCACAGCTAGTCAGGGGCAGAGTCAAGATGCCAGCACAGCTGTCTCTGGCTCCAGAGTCTGTTTTCTCCTGGGCTCTCTGTGTCATTGCAGGGAACGACAACTGGACCAGAGTGACCTCTGGAACCACCAAGCGAAAGCCTGATTATATTTGGTAGGCTTTATTTGAGAAGGTGCAGATAGATGATTTTTAAAAATTTTTTAATGTTTATTTTTGAGAGAGAGAGAGAAAGAGAGAGAGAGAGAGAGATACACAGAGTGCAAGCAGAGGAGAGGCAGAGAGAGAGAGGGAGACACAGAATTTGAAATAGGCTCCAGGCCCTGAGCTGTCAGCACAGAGCCCAAAGTGGGGCTTGAACCAACAAACCACAAGATCGTGACCTGAGCCGAAGTCGGATGCTCAACTGACTGAGTCACCCAGGCGCCCCTAGATGATTTTTTTTTAAATTTCCATTGTAAAAAGGTTAAAATTAAGTCTTAAGGCTTGCTAAGGTTAGATTGCACCTCACTTGGCCAGAATATGCTGTAATCGTCCATAAATTGTATCAATAATTAGGGTATTGGAGTGTAATTTTGTAAAATAAATGGAAGGTTTCTTTTTTTTTTAATGTTTATTTATTTATTGAGAGAGAGAGAGAGAGAGAGAGAGATGAGGGGGGAGGAGCAGAGAGACAGGGAGAGAGTATCCCAAGCAGGCTCCGTGCTCACAGTGCAGAGCCCAGCTGGGAGCTGGATCTCACGGAACTGTGAGTCATGACCTGAGCCCAAATCAAGAGTCAGACGTTTAACTGACTGAGCCACCCAGGTGCCCCTGAAGGTTTGTTTTTGGATCTAAGGTTTTTTAGATAAATTTTACTGGTTGTATTTTGTTTAAGTGGATCAAAAGTTGTGTTTTCTTTCAAAATTTCATATGTCATCAAGTATTGATTTATATTTATTCAGGGATCTTTATAAGACATCTACTGTTAAACTTCAGTCTTTGATTATTAAAACATGTTTCTAGAAGTATTTTCACAGCATTCTGAATTTAAGTTATGGAGTTTTACTCTACGTATACATAATGAAAATAATTATGCTCTATATGCAACATTATATTTACTTTTTTATTTCTATGTTTTAAAATTCAGGTCCCAAATCATTTGCAAAGGCATTTGCCAGTGGCTATCTGATTGGAGAAATTCTGCACAAGTTCGAACTTCAGGGTGATTTTTCGGAATTTTCAGAAAGCAGGTTAGTGAGATTGATTCTTTCTAAAAAGGATCAATTCCTTTGGCATTTGGATGGCTTCATCTCCCAAAGTTCACTTTAAAAAGATCAAGAGCCACAAGATCCTTCCAAGCCTGAATCAGCCAAACATACCATTGATATGAAAATTGTTGGTTCCTGCCATATTCCTGCTTCATTGTCCCAGGAGCACAAAGGGATGAAGTTATATGGTTGCAGTAAAACCCCCTCTCTGGATGGGACCTATTTTAGTATCTCCTATATTTCTGAAATTCGAGGCCATATTACATCTTTTTTTGTTAATTGCTTCTTTC
Source organism: Hyaena hyaena (assembly GCF_003009895.1). Classification (NCBI taxonomy): domain Eukaryota; kingdom Metazoa; phylum Chordata; class Mammalia; order Carnivora; family Hyaenidae; genus Hyaena; species Hyaena hyaena. Next base: position 1,656,389 of record NW_024080940.1, read on the forward strand.
TTTTAAGACAAGTGAAGCAACATATAGATTCCTAGCAAAAAACACCTATAATATTGTTTTTGTTTTTAGCAGCTATATTGAGATATAATTCACAGACCATAATTCATCAGTTTAAAGCATACGATTAGGGGTTTTAAGCATATTTACATGTTTAGTACATTCACAACCATCACCACGAATCACCTGGCCCCTGGTACCCACTAATCTATTTTCTGTCTCTATAGCTTGCCCTATTTTACGCATTTCATATCAGTGGGATCTTACAATATGTATATTTTGTGACTGATCATGTTTTCAGGGTTTATCCATATTGTAGTGTATATCAGTGCTTCTTACTATTTATTTGCTAAATTTCAGTTGGATGTACCATGTCTTTTTTATCAATTCATTAACTGGTGGATATGAGTTATTGGTTAGTATGAACAGTGCTGCTGTGAACGTTGTGTTTTTACATGGAAATGTTTTCATTCCTCTTGTATCCTAGGCAGATACCTAGGGGTGAAATTGTTGGGTTACGTGGTCTATGTTTACAATTTTGAGGAACACCCATAATGCTTTTCAAAGTGCTGATATTATTTACATTCACACTTGTAATGTATGAAGGTTTCAGTTTTTCCACATCCTCATCAATACTTGCTATTGTCTTTTTGATTATAGTTATCTAGTCAGTGTCAAGTAGTGTCTCATGTGATTTTAATTTGCATTTCTCTAATGACTAATGATGTTGAGCATCTTTTCATGTGCTCATTACTCATTTGTACAGCTTCACTGGTGAAATGTTATTCAATCCTTGCTTATTTTCTTTTACATTTTATGTTTTAAGAGAGTTTCAGATTTACAGTAAAATTGAGAAGAAAGCACAGAGATTTCCCATTAAGCCCCTGCCCTGACACATTCATTGCCTCCTCTATTATCCACTCCCCAACCAGAGTGGTGTACTTGTTGCAGTTGATAAACCTGTAATGATTAGTGTTCACTCAAAGTGAATAGTTTATATTAGGGTTCATTCTTGGTGGTGTTCCTTCTATGGGTTTGGACAAATATAGAATGACTTATAACTACCATTATAGTATCATACATAGTATTTTCACTGCCCTAAATCCTCTATGTTCCACCTATTCCTCCCTCTTTTACCTCAACCCTGGCAACCACTGATTTTTGTTTTTACTATCTTGATAGTGTTGCCAGCTAGTCATATAGTTGGAAGGATACAATTGTAGACTTTTGGCTTCATTCACTTAGAAATACTTCATTTACTTAGAAATATGCATTTAAATTTCCTCCATGTCTTCTCATGGCTTGGTAGCTCATTTCTTTTTAACACTGAATAATATTTCAATGTCTGTAGGTACCAGTTTGTTTATCCATTCATGTACTGAAGGACGTCTTGGTTGCTTCCAAGTTTTAGCAATCATAATTTAAGCTGCTATAAACATCCCCATGCAGGTTTTATGTGGACATAACACTTTAGCTCCTTTGGGTGGATAATAAGGAGCATGGTTGTTAGATCATGTAATAGCAAGACGTTTTGTTTTATAGGAATGAACTGTCTTCCCGAGTGGCAGTACCATTTTGCATTCCTCCTAGTAGTGAGTGAGAGTTCTTGCTGCTTCATGTCCTCGCCAACATTTATTGTTGTCAGTGTTTCGGATTTGGGCCATTCTAATAGGAGTATCATGGTATCTCCTTGTTGTTTTAAATTCCAGTTCCTGAAAGTTGAAGAGTATGTTTGTATGTTTATTCTTTGTGCTCTAAGCATTGTCCCTGGCCCATAGCTGACACGCAATCATGTTTTTCTATTGAATAAATGATGTCAGAAAGTATGCCTGTTTAGCCATAGAAAACTTAAAGCACCATACCAGCCAGATGATGTATGTAGTATTTCAGGTACTAAATTGGCTTTTGTCAGCAGGGCCATAGAGGCTCTTTGTGTGAAATGGAAAAAGGGACCTCATCTGGATGGACACAATTGTAAAAACACAGGTCTTGGTGAACAGAGAGGTCTTTGTGCAAAGGAGAGGAACCCCTTTTTGGCTGAAACAGCCTTGCATCAGGGACAGGGATTGGCAAGATGAGCACAGGATAGGTTCATACTCTTGCCCCAACTTTGGACAGGGGTGCACCCTGGGTAAAATCATATGTAACAGTTCCGCTTTTCACCCGCTACTAAGAACTTTCTATCCCACTGAAAATCATTTCCTTAATGTGAGAAGAGGGACCCACTTGTTCTGACAACCAAATTCCATTCATCTTGAATTCTTGGAACAAGACACCTTCCCCCCCAATCCCCCAGGGGCACACAGTCTTTTAAAGAAGGCAAGGATCAGTAAATCCATGGATATGACCTTTGTAGCAGTGTATTTGATGGGGAAAAGGATCCTTCTTTCTCAAAGCCTATTTGTTAGGCAGATGTCTAGTGCTAGGGCTCATGCTTTGGAGTTTTTGTTTAATGTTTTTAGTTTCTATAGTCTAAAATATAAATGATGTCAATAACTGAAATTATTTGCCTTAGAAATTCTTAATTCTGAGAAGAACTCATCTAACTCTGAAAGAATTCTCTGTTCTAGGATATATTTAGTCTACCTTAAAGGGTGAAAAATGAGCAGATCAGTTAAAAGAATAAAACATTAAGGAGCTTGGATATTCCTGGGGGGACAGCTTCTACTTACCTTGTAAGTAAGATGTGTTCCCTCACCAGGTGGCAAGGAAGAGAGAAGATAGATAATCTCTTGGCAAATAAGAACTGCAAGTATCAGATACCTAAAATAAATAATCCTAAGAATGTCTTTTGTCTTAGAAAAATCTCAAGAAAATTTGATTTTTTCCTCCAAGTCTAGAATAGGAATAAATAAAAAATAAACACTAACCAGCTAAGCTAATAATTGTGGTATCTAAAGTATGAGACAGAAAAGTCATATCTTCTAAACCAAGGAACGTAATGATAAAATTATCAAGTATAAACATGTCACACGAGTTGCCATCGACTTATTAATTTCTTTTTTATGTTATATCCTATAGATGGCATTGCTTGCTCATTAGAAAGATAATTCTGTGGATGGGATTTGCCTCAAATGAGATTTTTGTTCTTGATTATCTTCCTTCCACTTTTTATGAAAGGGAAAACCCTTCCATGCTCAGATTACTAGTAGCATGTTTTTGTCCAGTCAACAAAGAAAAGCAAAAAAAGACAAACTTCTTCCTCTCCCTTTGCTCACTCACAGTGAACCCTCTGTGCAACATACGTAAAACATCTGGGAATTTGCTATAAGAAAACTGAGACATCAAATGCTGAAAACAAACAAACACTTCACTAGAGAAGGGGAAAACTTTTCCCAGAATACATTCCTTATTCCCTCAGAGGTTATCATTTGCATCATATACTCTGTCTCCAGAGCAAAGATGTCCTCATAGTTTTTCTGTATACAAAACATGTTGATTTTCTTTCTTTCTTTTTCTTTTTTTTTTTACAAATAGTTTATTGTCAAATTAGTTTCCACATAACACTCAGTGCTCATCCCCACAAGTGCCCTCCTCCATGCCCATCTCTCCTCCCCCCCACATCCATCAGTCCTCAGTTTTTGTCAGCATTCAAGAGTCTCTCATGGTTTGCCTCTCTCCCTTTCCCCCACCATTTCCTCCCTTCTTCTCCCCCTTGTTCCTCGGTCAAGTTCCTCCTAATCCTCCTATACATGCAAACATATGATATTTGTCCTTTTCTGCCTGACTTATTTCGCTCAGCATAACACCCTCAAGGTCCATCCATGTTGCTACACATGGCCAGATTTCATTGTTTCTCATTGCCATGTAGTATTCCATGGTATAGATAAACCACATCTTCTTGATCCATTCATCTGTTGATGGACACTTAGGCTCTTTCCATGTTTTAGCTATTGTGGAGAGTGCTGCTATGAACATTGGGGTACATGTGCTCCTATGCATCAGCATTTCTGTATCCCTTGGGTAAATTCCTAGCAGTGCTGTTGCTGGGTCATAGGGGAGTTCTATTGTTAGTTTCCTGAGGAACCTCCACACTGTTTTCCAGAGAAGCTGTACCAGTTTACATTCCCACCAACAGTGTAGGAGGGTGCCCAAAACATGTTGATTTTCATGCTAACTGATTGAGCATATGCTATATGAGGTTCTGCTGAATGCCACAGAACCTGTTACACAAGAAAGAAAACACATCCATGCACATATACAACATGTATATGTATAAGTTTACATTCTTAAAATTTTGTTTTTATATATTAAAAACTTCCAGAGAGAGGTACTGATATACCTGGTACTTTGGCCAGTTCATAACAGCCATTTTAAAGCCTCATGTGTGGCTGATCCTTAATACTAATAGGCTTACACCGCATTCTGGGGGCCATGCGAAACAAGTAAGAGGAGAGGAAGTGTTCTCCGCTTTTACTGGGTGCAGGGCTAAGTTTTGATACAATTTGGAAATGAGTAGTGTTTGCTTTTGGATTTTCCCTCCTGAACTTTGATGCCCCTAATCTCTGTAGCCCAAGGTTATGACCCAGCCAAATCTCCAACAAGTGGCTCTCTGGTGGTCTTTCCAAATATGTGTAGTGAGCAAGACATACAGTGCTTTTAGGATCGGAGGGACCTGAAAGAAAAACTGTGCTGGAAGAGCAAGAGGGGGTGTCATGTGCCTGTACAGGGAAGGTAAGCACAAGTCATTGACCTGACTGTCCTTCTGCAACTATACCCTGCAAAACATGGTCTGCTTTCCTCTCATTTTAGGTAGATGGTTGTATATCAAACTGTAAGGTCATTTGTGGGGGAGCAAACTGCAACCTGGACATAAGAAGATCTGAAAAAATGTTTACTCTTACTCTGAGATTTCCTGTAGCATTCAGTATTTTTTCTCAGCCCCTCTGAGACCTGTTTCTCTTAATTTAAACTATTTTATTAAGAGTTTGTTGATGTGGTTTGCTATGCTAAATATACTTTACCAAATATTTCTGCTATAAGAATAATAGTAAACAGAGGAAATAGGACAGTAAGTTACACCACATAACTGGAAAAGGTAATCAAGTTACTGTGTCAATATTTTTATTGACGTTGGCCTTCCCGTGATATTGACTCCTTATTCATATTTAGAAATCATTCCTAGATTTCCTCAGCCCTACCTCCTTATAGAGCATGGGTTTTTAATTTGCCAGTGAATGGGCACTTTCAGGCTAGATTTTAGGAGGCTCATAAATAGCCAGACATGGTGCATACGTGTTGTATATGTGCGTGGATGTGTTTTCTTTCTTGTGTAACAGGTTCTGTGGCATTCAGCAGATTTTCAGTGGCATCTGTGATAAAACAAAAACAAAACAAAACAAAAAAACAAAAAAACCAGCAACCTCTTGAAAAATAGTATACTAGCAACAGTATATAAAGTATAAGTGTGAAGCAATCTCTAAATACTTAATTGAGGTCATTGAAGATCGTTGTATCTTCCCCAAATAACTTTATAGTCCAAAATGAAGTCATTGAGTGAAAAACCTTGTATGAGAAATTCTAACCAATAGGTGCCAACCCCCTCTTTCCTACAGAGTCTTTTCTTTTCCTTTTCTTTCTTTTTTTTTTTTTTTTTTTTGGTGGGGTGAGGGGAGGTTGGGACTTTGACTTATGTTTTTTCCAACCATCAAGTATATTCGGTATGTTTTTTCCAATACTGAATGTTGGGAAGTTAGATTAAGGAGGAAATAGGCCAGTGGTTAAAACTGATTTGCATCTAGTTGGAACACAAAGAGGCACAAGAATTGAAAATGCATCCAGCATGTCTTGGGTCTTCTTTTTGTCACTGGATTCATAGGCTCATTGACAGCCCTAGATCATTTGAGATCCGTATTCCAACACTTACCTCAGTTTATCATTTCTAGTTCACTCATGTGTTTGTCCCACCGTGAGCCCCTCAAGGGCAGGGAATACACCGTATTAATCTTTGTAAGACTTTAATAAACTTATTAAAATCTCATAGGTGATTCCAAAATAACTTAAAATTAGAAAGTCTTTACTGATTCTTAAAGTAGTAATATAAACTTTAAAGTGAAGATTGAATAATTAATTACATTGCATAGCTCATGGTATTTAAATGTTTCTCACAGTGCCTTGGAGGATTGTTGTTTTTTGGTTTGTTTGTGTGTTTGTTTGGTTTGATTTTGTTTTTGAGAGGATTGTTGTTAAAGTTGTCAGTGCAACATTTAGGGCTATTTTCAGACTCGAGTAATAATATCATTTAAAGCAATGGAAATTAAATTTTTTTAATGTTTACTTATTTTTGAGAGCGACAGAGACTAAGCATGAGTGGGGGAGGGACAGAGAGATAGGGAGACACGGAATCCAAAGCAGGCATCAGGCTCTGAGCTCAGCTCAGAGCCCAACATGGGGCTTGAACCCACAAATCATGAGATCATGACCTGAGCCAAAGTTCACCAGTTAACCGACTGATCCACCCAGGCATCCCTAAAGAAATGAAATTTATATTACAGTTTTGCCTTCTGAGTAAAATATTTTTCAAAGCCATAGCTGTTTTTCCATTTAGAAGAAGGCACTTAGTTATCTGTTTTATGTATCGACTTCCTATAAAAATTCTAACATCTATTTAAGCAGAAAAGTATATAAAACGAGTTAGTTTCACCATTCAAGAGAAATAGTGGGCGGAGTTGTGGACAATAGAAAATCTCAGTGTATTTACATGACTGAGGGGTTTCACATGGAACCATGTAGTATAAAGAACATCGGATAATTCACCATATCAGATCATGATCATGTGTTGAATATTGTTGTTTGTGTTTAATTCAATGTCAGTGTCTAACTATGTAAAATATTTTAATGCCTAGAGTTTCAAATGCCAAGCTTAATAATTTTTCTCGCTTGGAGCCAACACTTCACCTTCTGGGTGTGCAGTTTGATCAAAATGTGGCCCACAGCATCATCACAGAAAAGCCAGGGGCGGCAACAAAACTTTTGTATCAGTTGTACACTGTTCTTCAGAAAAAGAAGAAAAGTGGGCTGACCGCAGTGGAAATGCGAACCATGCAGCCCCCAGCAAATGCCAGATACCAAAGCATGAAGAGTGAGGCTTTTCGAGACGTAAGTACACAAAGAATCATAAGCATACCACCACGTAAACCTTGGTAAGGAGACATGGCAGTGACGTTGCATCACAAAAAAAGTCTCGTTGGGTATCTGTGTCTGTTATGTATGTTATTGACCGTTCTCAGGTTTTGTTTTCTATTAATATTTTCAATTCATGTATCCATTTTTGACATTTTCCTTCACGTAACCAGTAGTGTATCAAATTCCGTGGGTTCCTACCTCCCAGTGTCTTGATGCCTTGCTCCTCTGTTTCCATTTTTGCTACTGCCATGTCTGCTCATATTCCCCGCATGAATTACTGCCACGGACTAACATGTCTCCCAGTCTTCTGGCTTTCTGCCAGACATCAATCAACTACTAGTTAAATCTTCCCTAATTTCCACTTGCACTGGGTTCTTTGCTCAGAAACCTCCCATTTTACATATATCCTGTTTCTAACCTGGACTGACATTCAAGATCTTTCACTAAACGGTCTCAACCTGTGTCTCTGACTGCATTTCTTCACAGTCCTCAGCATAAAGTCTGTCTTTTCTACATTGATCAGCAACCTGCCCTTGTATAGCTCTTGTATATCTCTGCTCCTCCCTCCCTTTCACCCAGGCTTACACTTCTCATCTGTCCTCCCCCTGCAAACTTTTCTCCATCTACCTCTGTGGCAACCTTCCCAGTACACGTGGATTCCTCCTGTGGAACTCCGCGGGCACATGCAATTCTCACTGTCTGGTGCTAACCTCCCGCTGTTGATATTATTGGCTGATTTTCATGGTTTATCTGTCATAAGCCCTCACAAGATTTTTATTTCCTTAAATTCAAGGAATATGCCTGGTGCAATGACTTGAACATTGCAAATAATCATTAACTGTGTTTTGATTAACTGATACAACTTTTTAGTTGACAGTTCTCTCTAGTTCCTGTAAGTGAAGTACATTAACTTTTCCAGGTCTCTAGGTTAATGGGGGGTGCTGGCCTGATGGAATGCACTAAATAGAAACTGAAAGAATTTAATGTGTGCACTGAATTTATGAAGAAACAATGACATAATAGATGTGAGAGTCATCTCCACTTTCAGATTTGCTGATTCTTATGAGACTTATGAGCCTGGTAGCAGAATGAGCTCAGCAGCCGTGGAGCGCTGGAAATTAGATTATGCTTTCAGCTAGAAGAACTTGGTATTACATCCTGCCTCCTTCACGAGCAAGCTAACTTTGAGCCTATCCCTGAGACACTCTCAGCCTCTATTTTTTCCAACTGTTTCCCCAACTGTTAAAACAAAATTGATTGTCTCCACCTGCTCAGAGTTAGGCTTTTGTTGTTGTTGTTGTTTTAAGGAAACAATATACAAGTTCTTTATAAAGTTTAAAATAGCAACAAGAGCTGTAAGAGCTGTATAGTTGGGGCCAACAGTAAACCACTGGGTAAAAGTTGGCCATGGTGACCTTTCCAGAGTGAATCATTCATTTGTTGAACAAATATTTGTTGGGTTCCTATTTTATGTCAGGCAATTGCACAAGGACCAAGGACAGTCCCAACCCCCCTGGAAATAAAATTTTAGGGAGAGAAAAATGTTTCAGTGGAGTAGTGTGGATTGTGGTGATTTGAATCATCAATTGAGATGAAGAAGACTGGAACATAGACTATTCATTCAAGAAATGTGCAGGGAAAAGTGAAGAGAAAACAAGAACAGTAGCTGCAGGGGAGAAGCTCAAGAGAAATGTGAGAGTATTTGTTTCCTTTATGGACACAGAGACTGGAACAACTAGCCAGTTGAGAAAAAGAATCAATAGCAGGAGATGACTGGTGGGAAAACGAAGCGGAACAAGGTCCTCTGGGGAAGAAAGGAGGATGAAACTGATGGGCCAGGTGGAGGAGGAGATATTGTAGGAAGGAGCTAAACATGCATTTTTCTTTGATCCAAGATGGAGGAAAATTCAGGTGTCTATTACATAATAATATTGACTAAAATTTATTGGTTGTACGTAGTGAGGTGCAAAGCCCTATTCCAGGCACTGTGTATCTGTTATCTCCTTTGGTCTTCACAATGGCCCTATGAGATAGGTGTTTTATCATTCTCATTTTACAGATGATAAAAGTGAGATGCAGAGAGGTTAAGTAACTTGCCCAACTTAATGCAGCTAGTAGGTGGTAGAGTTGCAACAAACTTAGGCAGTGGGCGCCTAGAAGACACACGCCTAACAGGAGGCCCCATTACATCTCAGTGGGTATTTACTGGGTTGGTGGGAGGATAATAATTGATCTGAAGATCTAGATACATATTGAGGTAGAAAAGTAGGATGTTCAAGGACCTTACATTTTTGTTGCCTCTGTGAAGATGGAGGCTAGGCCATATTTAACGACGAGAAGAGCAGAAAGTTGTGTAAGGGCTTAAAGTCAGCTGATCGGTCCCTAAACGATCTTCTGAGTAAATGTCAGTGTCTACTGAGGCAGTTTTAGAAGAGAAGGACCAAACATGGTTTGAGTAACAGTACCATCTGAAAAAAGCATTTAGTAAGTCTTTAGCTTTTAAGGATTACTTTTGGATATAAATGTTTTAGTTAAATACATTAGCCATGTTGCTTTCTACCCCACTTTATAATCATCTTTGAGGTTCATTCTCTTATATTGTTACACTCTCATTTCTAGTGGACTGGAAGTTTTAATGTTTCTTCACTTTTTACTAGGAAGTAGCTTAAATAATGGAAGGAATCTGGCTTCTCGTATTATCTCGTATATGTTGAATTGCTTTTATAAAATTATTCTTATGAAAATGTACTTCTAAGAACTCATTCATATAAAGAATACTGTTTTTTAAAAATTAAACTCAGGGCAAAGAATACAAAAGTATATGTGAGACTGTTTTATAAGAAGGAATTCAAATCACGTTTTTATTGTTTTTATGTAAATTAAAGATATAAGTGATTAGTATGGGGCTTGAATTTAGTTTAACCATCAACAATAGTATTTCATAGAAATTTTATTTTGAAGACGAATTTTATGTGTGCCTATAATGACAGTACGCTTTTATTTTCTAATAATGAAATCTTTTGAAATGCTTTCTTCATTTAGAGACTTAGAAACCTGATACCACGTCAAACTGATTTCAATCTGATGCGGGTTACACACAGGTTTCAAGAAAAATCTAAACACATGAAAGAAGATCTTGTCCTCATGCATTTTGAGAACCTTGAAAAATTTCAAAAACTCAAGGAAGAACAAAGATGTTTTAATATTGAAAAGGTTTTATAGTACAACTTTTTCGGAAATTCATTAGTGCGTAGTAGTATACTGTTTGTGATTTAAGCCGATAGTACACATTGCATAAGCGTTAATGCAGCTCAAGTTGCATGTACCTTTGACCTGTGCTCTGTCCTGCTCTCACCTTTCTCTCCCTCAGTTTCCCCTTTTCTCCATCCCCACTCCTGCTGTCACCTCTCCCTGAGACTAAGAAAAAGAACTGCCGTTCTCTGGAGTGGTAGGACAACTTGATCTCTTTTTTAAGTTGTCTGGTTGAAACAATGCTTCCAATGCCTTAGAAGTGCGGGATTGCTCCTAACCACTCCAGTGAGGGCTTATGGCTGTTGTCCCCACTAAGGGCTGTGGAATGGGATTCCCCCTCTCTGGTCCCTCTTCTGCAATCCCTCAGTCTTCCTGTCCCACCTCATTTGTCTCATCCTGGCAGTGTAGGATAATTTTCTGTTTGCTTCCCTTTCCAACCCCCTTAAAATATCTCTTCTTCTTTTTTTTTTTTTTTTAAAAACATCTCTTCTTTCTGGCCCTTCTCGCTTTGACTAATTCCCTGCTGTTTCTCAAATTCCTTTGAAAATCTTTGGTGATCTCCTATGCCTCTAAGGACATGAGCACATGATGGTGTGTGGAATCATTAAAGATTTTTAAGAGAATTTCAGATGACTAGGTATATGGAATGTGTAGACTACAGGCAAAAGAATTATAGTTTTGTTTATTGCACCATAAGTCACTTCTTAATTCATGTATTTAGAATGAAAGAAATTAAAAAATCCTGAATGTAGTCATCCCCCTGTGTGGAGGGAGGAAACGATGAGAGACAAACTCTGGAAGATCTTATGATCCCATTACTTGCCAGAGAGTAGAGGGTTGGGCTTCCCCTTCACATTGCATGGTAAGGAGACAAGGCACTCTTAAAGTAATGTTTATGTCAAAATCAAGTTCTGGAACTCTAATTTTTAAGGAACCAGCCTGTCTGAATTTGATGTGTCAAGTGTAATGCAAAAAATCTCCAAAGAAGGTTGGGAGAAAAGAAAATATGAAACCATTAAATATTCTGAAATAACTTATGTTTAACAATGGTATGAAACAAATAGGACAAAGGGCAGAGCCTATATATTCCTGGTTTTCTAAAGAAGAGAAGATCTTTAGATTTCAGAAAGTAAAATGACCAAAAATTTTTTTAAATATATTTAAATTATAATTTTTGACTTTTTAGTGGTTAAAGTTTCTCATCTTTGGATATAGGAACTAGCAATCTTATTAGTTCTTTAATATAATGCTTTAGTAGTAAAGTCATGATTAATCTTACATGTTACTTTTTTTAAATGTTTATTTATTTTGAGAGAGAGAGAAAGAGCTTGAGCAGGGAAGGGGCAGAGAGAGAGGGAGAGAGAGAATCCCAAGCAAGCTCTGTGCTGTAAGCACAGAGCCTGAAGCAGGGCTTGATCCCACAAACCATGAGACCGTGACCTGAGCCGAAATTAAGAGTTAGATGCTTAACCGACTGAGCCACACAGGAGACCCTTTACATGTTGCTTCTCAGAGCATTTATTTTCTTTGATGTTTTGATTCTCACTATTGTTTTTCTGTCACTTGTACCCTCCTGCTTATAATTCTACTGAAAATAATTACTGCCTGCATAGAGAAGGGATGATCCAATAATGGTATCACCTAATTCAGTATTTAATCCAATATGTGAGGTTGCTTCTGAATTCATTATTTAAGTGTGACTGAGTTTTGGGGGAGTTTGTCATTTCTTCTGGGTTCCCCAGAAGTCCTCCTAGAGTCCATCTCCTAAATGGAATTTTCCCTACAGACCACCTTTAGAGACAGCATTTTCTCTTTCCATTATGGTCAGGTCAGAAAGGTGGAATTAGGAAAGAATTATAGTCTTCTTTGTATTTGAGACATTTTTATTGCCCTTTTAGTATCATCACCCAGAATGAAGATACACACATTTGATAGACATAAACTGGGGATTCCAAAATTGTATTATATTATACTTTTCAAGATGAGTTATAGTGAGGGGCACCTGAGTGGCTCAGTCAGTTGAGCATCCGACTTCAGCTCAGGTCATGATCTCATGGCTTATGAGTTCAAGCTCCGCATCGGGCTCTGTGCTGACAGCTCAGAGCCTGGAGCCTGTTTCAAATTCTGTGCATCCCTCTCTCTTTCTGCCCCTTCCCTGCTCTCTGTCTTTCTCTCAAATATAAATAGAAAATTTATAATATCTCTCTCAAATATAAATAAAAAAATAATTTTTAAATTATTTTAAAACACATTAAACATTTTTTTAAAACATGAGTCATATTGACTTCTGCTTCTTAATATTACACAGTTGTGACACTTACTCCATTGGTAAATTACTGAGTTCTGAAAGTTCCAATGGAAAAATGTATGTTGTATGTGTACCTGTGAGTGTATAGCATAACCTGTTATTCTAATGAGTGGAATAACTAAACTAATGTTATGGGATATTCAGCAACGCTTGAGCAGAAGACGACAAAATGAAATAATGGCCAAAATTCAAGCAGCTATCATTCAGATTCCTAAACCTGCATCAAATCGTACTTTGAAAGCACTTGAGGCCCAAAAAATGATGAAAAAGAAAAAAGAGGCGGAGGTAAGGTGGTAATCCTTTAATATGATGTTGTGTTAATCTTAATGAAAGAAAGACTGATCTTTTTCTAAAACACAGAGAGAACTCCCCCAACTTCTTAATTCGTTTTCAAATTAGTTCCTTCTCATTCAAAACCCCTCCACTGCATGCGTATCTAATCCATTTTATACTGTTATTTGTTGGAATCAGAGAATGTAGCTTTAGGTCAGGAATAAGAAACTCATATTAAACGACACTACCAATCTGGACTGCTATGTAGAGAAGGGTCCTGTGGTCACTAGAAAAGTATTATAGAATGGTGCTTCTGTGATGAGTTGTAGCAGCCATGGGCACAGAGTTGTCATTCAAGGTACACATACCATATATATATATATATATATATATATATATATATATATCTCCATTCCCACAATGTTTTACTCAATTCTTTCTCATCATGCATTTTTCTGAGTCCAGAAATGTTAAGTGGTTTGCTTGCTATCTTTCAATTTAAGATACCTATACTAGTGATATTTTACTGGACTGTACCAGCTGTCAATCATTCCAGTATGATACAATGTGCTTATATTTCACAGGGAAGCAATACTACATTTTGATTCTAATTCCTCCAATCTACACTGCATATGCTACAGTGGTTATTAATGATATTCTCTCCTGTGACCTCAGGAAAAGAATAATAGCTACCATTTATTGAGAATCTGCTATATGTTAATCTGGGTTGGCCACTTTACATCATCTTTATCTTTTAAATAACTCTCCAAGTAGGGTATTATTGCCCTCCATTTCTAAGTATGGAAACTGAGACTCCAAAAGCCTCAATGTTTCACTCTTGTCCACAGAGCTGGTAAAGCAGAGGCAGCACGTCTCTCCAATATCTAAACCCCTTGTGTTTTGTGTTCATCCACATTTCTTTATTTTTTAATATTGGAAAAATATCTTATACTTGGATTCTAAAGAATAACACCCATGTAGGTTTTTCAGACCCAAATTTTAGAAAAGTATATAGTTCTAATATTTCTCTGAGTTGATGAAAGTTTATTAATAAAGCTTTGCAGAAGACGGAAGATGAGCTAAACTAATTTTGAGAGAGCAAATTAAAAACATAAATAAAGTTGCACAAGAAATGCTTAAAACATCCAAGACAACAATTTTTGGAGAAGTATTTATATCCAAAAAATTCTTATGCTTATTTAAAAGAATTGTAAATAAAAGTCCATAGCCTGATTCCTTGGTAATCTTCATTCTCATCAAATGGCCTTTGTCACACTGTCAGAACTGGAATCGTGAGCAGAATGATTCAAGTTAGGCAATTTTCACATTGTCTGAGATATATTTAGCCTAATCAGAATTATAAAAATATTCTGGTGTACAGTTTTTTATATCTTATCTCCTAATTAGCTTGGATTAGTAGTGCATACCATCTTGTAAGCTTGTAAAATGAAGATTTTCAGTGGTTTTTAGAGGCAGAAAACTGATAACAAATTTTCTTTAAAGGATGTGGCCAATGAGATTAAGGAGTTTGAAGCATTAATAAAAAAGGATCTCCAGGCAAAAGAAAGGTGAGATGTGAATTGTTTTCACAGTCACAAAACTACGTTTTGTCCTACTATAACTTTTAAATACTTAGAAATAGTGCAGTTAATTTATTTTTCTGTGCTATGCCTACGGTCCTAAGTTCACACTCTTTTAAAACATTCATGAAAATTGTTTCAAGTTTACCACTAATTTAAATTTGTCCCCGTAAAGCCTTTATTAGACTCTAGTTGGTTTCTTTCATGTTGCATCCACAGCATTTAGCACAGGGGCGTGCAATAAAAAGTTGTCAGATGAGTTTAACTGTCACTAAGATGGTCAGTTCAATGAGTTCATTGCAAAAAATACCTGACTAATGGGCTTCATTTACCCAAAGATAAAGATCCTCTCCCTTTTTCTTTCCTATTAGGGGTCATTGACTCACAGAAGATAATTGATTAGGGATTATGGATTACATAGGTAGGAGCAACTTGAGTTCTTCTGCATTTTTAAATGGAAACTTCGCAAATTCTAGTCACTTACCTTATATGGAATGTGAATTAAATCTCTGTTAAAGAAAAAAATAGAAATTATGTAAGTCGGTTCCACAGTAGTATTTCTGAGGGAAAGAAACAATCAAATGAAGAGGAATAAGAAAAGAAGAAGAGATTGTGAGGAAGTCAGGTATGGAAGGAAAATAAAGCAAAATGAAGGATACATACATTACCTTTTCTTCTACCCTCTGCAGAAACTATTTTATTTTATTTTACTTTATTGTTTTTTTTTTTTTATTTTATTATTTTCACTGAAGAGAAACAGAGACAGCATGACTGGGGAGAGGCAGAGAGAGAGAGAGAGAAAGAATCCCAAGCAGGCTCCATGCTGCTAGCACAGAGCCCGATGTGGAGCTCGACTCACAAAACCATGAGATCCTGACCTGAGCTGAAACCAAGAGTCGGACACTTAACTGCCTGAGCCCCTCAGGTGCCCAGAAATTCTTGATGTCCTATTCTTATCCCACTGCCATTTACCAGGGCTGCCCCTGACTCCTAAAGAAAACACAATCCAGTGGCTCCTGAGTGACTCAGTCTGTTAAGTGTCCAACTTCAGCTCAAGTCATGATCTCACAGTCCATGGGTTCAAACCCAGTGTCAAGCTCTGTGCTGACAGCTCAGAGCCTGGATCCTGCTTGGGATTCGGCGTCTCTCTCTCTCTCTCTTTCTGTCCCTCCCACACTCATGCTCTGCCTCTCTCTGTCTCAAAAATAAGTAACATTAAAATTTTTTTTGAAAAAAGAAAACACAATCCAAGCCTACTCACCCGTGAAGCCACCACCTGAACCCCACTATACTCACCCTGGACTGGCCCATGAAACCACTGGATTTCTTCCAACTCTTTCACTCATCTCACCAGCCACACACTCTGGAGTAATAAACAGATGGTATCCACCAGTGCAACCATTTTAAAATATTGAAATGCTTTTGTTACTTGTAGGTGAGTGGTATTCTCTATGGCTCTATGGCCAGCCCCTTTCCTTGGACCTCAATTTCATCACAATTTAGCAACCAGAATTAGCACCAAACATGGCAGTGTCTTCTCATTCCTGTACCAACATCCATTTTTGATTTATCAGTATCCTTGACATGTCAGTCTGTTAAATATTTTAAACATCATCCTTGTACAATACAGCTGCAAATATTTACTCTCCTCACTATTATTGCCTTTGCTGATCCAACCTCCACATAAGTCTATCAGTTAGCTTTAGAAACCCCAGACAAGAGTGGATTCTCTCTCATGTAACAGAAATCAGAATGTAAGCAGTTCAAATCGTGTTGAAGCTCCAAAGTCATCAAAGACTGAGGCTTTCCTTTAGTTCCACTGTTCTTTTGTGCCTTTTTTGTCCCCAAATTCACATTCACAATACAAGATGGCTCCTGGGGCTCTGGCCATTTGATCCATGTTTTAGATGTAAGGAAGGAGGATAGGCAAAAAGTAGATATCTGAAATAGCTGAAATAGCTCCTTCTAAGAACCCTCCCCAAAGTCCCAGGTAACATTGGTGCTTCCGTTTACTGGCCAGAATTCAGTCACATGGCCATACTTAGTAGAATAGAAGTTGGTGAACTGTAGTCTTTAGCTGGGTACCTTGTTTTCCTCTGTTTTGAGGAAAAAGGGAAGGAAATAGCAGTGTCTATCTCAGGTCCTTTCCATATAGAAGCCTTCACTTGGTCTTGCCAGAGATTTAGCACTGGGAGGTATGAAACATAGACATCCTCACTTCAGTTCTCAGAGTGGCAGGAGAGGCCATGGGGAAGCCAGATTCCCTGGACCTGTCACCTGTGACTGCAGCCTCATCTGGGACTGCAGACCGCTTCCAATATGCTGCAAGAGAGCATTGTCTCTTTAAAGAATGTTGGGAAACACTGGTCTGGAGCAAACGTTAAAGAAAACAAAAGTTATGGAACAGTATAGACTTTGTTAAGCCCCTTTTATTAATCGGTACATTAGTTTACTCTGAATATTTAGCTTAGGATCAAGTATGTTCTGGGCTCTTTCAAAAACTTCACACTACTGATGCCAGAAAGGACTAAAATCTCATAAGTTGACCAGAAGGAGCAATTTCTGCAGCTACGTCTTTATACAGTTCCTCAGGGAAGTCACCTCTAAGTCCGTCTTTTTTCTTTGTGGAAAAATGAAATGTTGTCTCAGAGCAACGTAAGAGCTCCCATGGCTGCTTTTTCCCCAAATGTACAATGTCTTTATTTTCTAAAACAATAAATGCTTCCATATACATATATATATACATCTATATATATGTTTTTTTATTTTTTTGGTGAGATTGTTGGCTGCTATAATTTGACATTTGGATTCATAGATTTTCTTTAGGCTGTTCCCAGCAATTACTTTTTAAGTACACACAAATTTGGCCAAGGTTCCAATTACTAGTCATGTAATTACACACCCAATTATTAACTCTGTGGAGGTCTGACAAGCAAATAGAGAGAAAACATAATTATTGTCCTCGACAAACTCACATCCAGGAAAATGAATATTTATTCAACTAAATATCATGTCGCTTTCTTCAGACTTTAATTGGAATGAGACAGCAGATAGATGGTTGGAGGGCAGACTGATTGATACATAAAGGACAAGGACTATGTTCAGCATATTAATCCATGTCTAGTCCAAAGCCAACTCATTATAAGAACACATATGAGTAAAAATATAATAAGAATTTTAACGAATGATCTAACAAGTTATGCCACATAATTTTCATAAGTACTTAATTGAATTTAAATTTTAGTAAATAGCATTAAACTTTCTCTTTGGTCCTCCTGAGGCTTTTCTGACTACCCGGGTTCTGCTCAAGGCCTCTCAGTGACAGAATACAACTGGAGGTGGAGCCCCTGCTGATAAAATAACCAGAATTTCAGTGTGTGGTTTTTTAAAAATTACTCCGTATAGTGCTTCTTGGCATACCTGAAACTTAGCAGACATCAACTACATGTCAGGACGATGAGGCTCAGGGACAGAGAGGAGTAACTAGGGTATTCATGAGCTCAGAGTTCATCTGGGAGCAGCAAATGTACAAAAAATGAACTATAATACAATATAATCTACACTATACACATGCAATTATTACTTCATTAAGCATGAATTAACTGTGCTTTTGTACTCCTTTAATACTTCTGTTTGATAAGAATTGATGATTATTTAGTTCCTACATACAATAATGTGTCCTTGTCTTTTGAATAAGACAGTAAGTTATATTTAAACTAAATACATTAATAATTTATAATATTAAAAATAATTACTTATAATATTAAAACTTGTTATTTATTGGCAGGTGACAAGATATATCTTGTTCCATTCTACTGTTATATTCTGTTTCTTTTGTAAGGAGATATGCAGATGAGAATTGATTATTTGATCCTTATATACATAAAAATATATATTTTACTTTTTTTGAACAGACTTTATTTATTTTAATGTTTATTTATTTTTGACAGAGAGAGAGAAATGTGAATGGAGGAGGGGCAGAGATACAGGGAGACAGAGCCCGAAGTAGCCTTCAGGCTCTCAGCTGTCTGCACAGAGCCTGATGCGAGGCTCGAACCCATGAACTGTGATATCGTGACCTGAGCTGACCTAAGTCAGACCCTTAACTGACTGAGTTACCCAGGCACCCCTGTATCTTTTACTTTTAAAGATAACTTTTGAATGAATCTATAAATTCTGTGCTAAGCCACCATTGTTCCAATAAACTGAGTGTGTGTGCTTTCTGTTGGTAAGACCACCAGGCTCTTCCGGATCCTTCAGTTTTGGACCTGAGGTGGGATAAGAAGCGAAGCAGGTCTTCTTAACTGGGTGTCCAGGACTTGGGCAAGAGGCTAGGTCAGTCTTGTAAGTGCAAGTGTGGCATGATGAGCAAGTCAATTTTCAGCTGCTAAGCTCCCAGTAAGAGCAGGTCCACTGCTCTAAGCATTCAGGACATTATTGAGAGTTCATAGAGCTACTTGCATTTGCACAAGGGAGTAGTGGATTGAGCCATCCACAGAAGTACTCTGTGTCCTGACATTAGTAGACCCGGCTGACTTTTGCACAGGTATGCCTTCCCTGACACTTTGGTTATCAATATTGTGCTTACTCTTAAAACAGGAGAGGCAATGCGAGACCTAGAGCCAGCAGGCAGAGGAGAGAAAAGAAACCCCCATCTCTGGGCCCAGTGAAGACCATGACAAGTGACAGAACAAATAGATGATAGGCCTAGAAAGAAGGCTGTGCTAAGGACCTCCCAGTGTAGAGTCCAGAAATAGGGTGAATGGAATCTAATGATAAGACATGGATGTCACAATGAAGTTTTAAGATTCGCTTTAGTGCTTGTCTTAGTAAGTTAACAGAGCACTGAAGGGAGCCTTTTCCCGAGATCTTCCTCCATAGTTGCAAGTAGTGGCATGTGGTTATATTGTTTTTCTAAATCCTAATAAAAACTGTTGTCCTTAGTGCCTCCAAGCCTTCTTCAGATACGGCAGGCCAGACAACTACTGATTTGTTAAACACTTATTCGGATGATGACTACATTAAAAAAATCCAAAAACGTCTTGAGGAGGATGCTTTTGCACGAGAGCAAAGGGAGAAAAGAAGGCGGAGGCTGTTGATGGACCAGTTAATAGCCCATGAAGCACAAGAGGTAAGATGTTTAGATATTCCTTGACTAATAGCGCTGGAAACTTTGCAAAATTTAGTCTTTTATGCATACATTTGTATATCTTATTTATTTAGTATTGGTTACTCTGAATCAAATGTCAGCAGAACATCTTCACATCATCACAGCAAATACACTCAGAAAAAAATTTCTGTATAAAACATTCACTGAAGAATCTAAAATCTGGTGATGGTTATACAACGTGAATGTGCTTTTTTCCACTGAATTGTACCCTTAAAAAATAGTTGAGATGAAAATTTTATGTGTATTTTCCCACAATTAAAAAATACTGACAAAAAAGGAATCTAAAATCTATGTTAACAATGTGTATGTATTGCTACTTTTGGAGGTAAGAGGGAGCTTTTTCCCAGTTCTTTTGAGGTATAATTGACAAACAAATATTATATATACTTAATGTGTCCAATGTGATGGATTGATACAAGTATACCTTGTGAAAGGATTGCTGTAATGAAAATAATTGGCATATCCATCACCTCACATAATTTTAGTGTGTTTGGTGAGAACACTTAAGATCTACATTTATAAATTCTACGTTTTCAGATTGACATATAAGTGGGATTATGCAGTATTTATCTTTCTGAGTTTGACTGTATTTCACTTAGCTTAATGCCTTCCAGGTGCATCCATGTTGTCAGAAATGGCAGAGTTTCCTTTTTTAAGGGTTAATAAAGTGCCCATTGTGTATATACACTAAATTTTCCCTATCCATTTATCCATCAGTGGACTCCTGGGTTTTTCCGTACCTTAGCGACTGGGAATAGTGCTACAACAGACATGGGGTGCAGACATCTCTTTGAGATAGTGACTTCATTTCCTTTGGAAATATGCCCAGAAGTGGGATTGAGGGAACATACAGTAGTTCTATTCATAATGTTTTGAGGAACCACCATATTGTATTCCATAAGGCGACAGCAATTTACATTCCCAGCAACAGTTTCCAGCAGTTCCCTTTCCTCCACAGCCTTGCCAGCACTTGTTACCTCTTGTGTGTGTGTTTATTTTTTTTCAGACCCTTTTATTTTTATTTTAATTTTTTTTACAAATAGTTTATTGTCAAGTTGGATTCCGTATAACACCCAATGCTCATCCCCACAAGTGCCCCCTTCCATGCCCATCTCCGCCTTCCCCTCCCCCCCAACCCCCATCAGCCCTCAATTTGTTCTCATCATTCAAGAGTCTCTCATGGTTTGCCTCTCTCCCCCTCCCCCACTATTTAATAGCCATTCCAACAGATGTGAAGTGATATCTTATTATGGTTTTAATTTGCATTTCCCTGGTAATTAGTGATGTCGAGCACCTTTTCAAATATCTATTGGCTTTTGTTTGCTGTCTTTTGAGAAATGTCTGTTTGGGTCATTGGGAGGCGCCTGGGTGGCTCACTCTAGGTTAAGTGTCTGACTCTGGCTCAGGTCCTGATCTCACGGTTCATGGGTTCGAGCCCCGAGTCGGGCTCTGTGCTGACAGCTAGCTCAGAGCCTGGAGCCTGCTTCAGATTCTGTGCCTCCCTCTCTCTCTCTGACCCTCCCCTGCTCATACTGCTTCTCTCTCTCTCTCTCTCAGAAATCAAGTAAAAACATTAAAGAAATAAATTGGGTTTTCGCTATTTACTTGTTTGAGTTCCTTATATATTTTGGATATTGACTAAATGTACATTTGCTAATATAGTCTCCCATTCTGTTGCCTCTTTACTCTGTTGATAGTCTCCCTTTAATATGTAGACACTTTTTAGTTAGATGTAATTCTCCTTATATATCTTTGCTTTTGTTGACTGTGCTTTTGGGGTCGTATTTAAAAAAATTGTCTAGACCAATATCAAGAAGGTTTTTCCCCTATACTTTCTTCTAGTAGTTTTATAATTTCAGGTCTTATGTGTACATCTTTAACCCATTTTGAGTTGGTTCTTACATACAGTGTGAGATAAGGGTACATTTTTATTCTTCTGCATGTGAACATCCAGTTTTTCCAGCACTATTTGTTGAAGAGACTGTCTTTACCCATTATGTAGCCTTGGCACTCTTGTTGAAGATCAGTTGACTGTACAAGTATAGAGTTATTTCTGGACTCTCTATTCTATTTCATTGTTCTATATGTCTGTTTTTATGACAGTACCATGCTGTTTTGAATACCATAACTTTGTAATATATTTTGAAATCAAGCAGTGTGATGCCTACAATTCTGTTCTTCTTGCTCAAGATTGTTTTACCTATTCAAAGTTTTTTGTGGTTCCATATGAGTTTTAGTATTTTTTAAAATTTCTGTGAAAAATGCTATTGGAAATTTGATAGAGATTTTATTGAATATGTAGGTGACTTTAAATATTATGGACATTTTAGCATTACTAATTCTTCCAATCTCATGAACATGAGATATCTTAATCTATTTGTGTATTCTTCAGTTCCTTTCATCAATGTTTTGTGGTTTTAGTGTACAGATCTTTTACTTCCTTGGTTGAATTTATTCCTAAATAATTTATAATTTTTATGCTATTATGAGTGGCATTGTTTTCCTCTTCTCTTTTTCAGATTATCCATTATGTATAGGAACAGAGCTGATTTTTATATGTTGATTTTATATCCTGCAACTTTACCGAATATGTTTTTTAGTTCTGACAAATATTTTCTGTTGCTATTATTGGAGTCTTTAGAGTTTTCTTTTTTTTTTTTTAATATATTCGAGAGAGAGGTGGGGGGGCTAGGAAGGGGGGAGAGAGAGAGAGAGAAAGAGAGAGAGAGAGTCCCAAGCAGGCTTCACACTAAGCACAGAGTGTGACACAAGGCTTGATCCCATGACCATGAGATCATGACCTGAGCTGAAATCAAGAGTCAGAGGCTCTACTGACTGAGCCACCCAGGCACCCCTAGAATTTTCTCTATATAAGATCATATCATATGCAAAAAGACAATTTTACTTTTCTCTTTCTTTCTGATTTAGATACTTTTTATTCTTTTTCTTGTCAATTGTACTGGCTAAGACTTCCAGTATTATGTTGTAAAGGAATGGTGAAAATGAGCATCTTTGTCTTATTCCAGATCTTAAAGGCATGCTGACAAATGGATAACTTTGATCATACCATTGATTAGGACATTAGCTGTGGGCTTGTCATAGATGGCCTTTATTATATTAAGTTACATTTTATCTATACTTGATTTGTTGAGAGTTTTAATCATGAAAAATTACTGAATTTTTGTAACCTATTGAAATTATCAAGAAGGGACCTTTAAAAAGAAAACAACATGGAGAAGTTGTTAGTCCTCTAAGTTTGTTTGTTGGTCTACTCTAGTGATTCTCAAAGTATGATTCCTGGACCTACAGCATCAGAATCACCTGAAAGTTTTAAGGAATTTAAATAATTGCACCTCACCTCAGACCTACTCAATCATAGCTCTGGGCTAGGGCCCAGGTAATTGGATCTAGCTATAGTGAGAATAGCTGATCAACTGTTACATTGAAATGTATTTGCTGAACCCCTTTTGTGCTCTAGGTACTTGTTCTAGGCATAGGATACTATAGTGAACAAGAATAATGAGAAATGTGTTCTCACAGAACTTGCTGTTTGGGAGAGGATCTATAAACGAGAAACTAGGTTAGTGTGTGAAAGGGAAGTGAGGGCAATGGTCACCATAATCTAGGTATGAAGTTATCCTAGTTTAAGTTTAGGGCAATGACAATGAGAATGGAGAGAAATGGCTTCAGGAGCTATTTTTTAGTAGTAAAATCAATAGGTATTAATGGTTCATTAGACATGTTGCAGTGAAAAAGTAGGACGAGAGGCCAGGTGTCCTGCTTGGGCAGCTGAGTGGATGGAGATGATGCTGTGATGATAGGAAGAACTTCCTCCTTGGGGAGGAAAGTGATTTGAGATGCAAATGTAAATAGACAAATTCGTGTGTCTGAAATATGAAAGACCGGTTTCACATAAGTATGAAGAAGTGAAACTATTTATCCATGGAGTCACTCCTTTCTTAGAGAAAAACTTAAAAAAAAAACAACTGTCATCTCCTTGTGCTAAATAGTTATTTCTTACTTCAGATTCATGTATATCTTTACTCAACCATACATCTTTACTTTCACTTGATAGTCTCTCTTTTAATTAGAATTGTACATTATGGAAATTAGATAATTGAAAAGCAGATGATAAAATAACTACCTATTTCAAATTTAATAACTAGCAATGGAATTTTGAACATATTTCCATTTAATATTACAAAACATTTGTCTATTGGCTGCTAGGTTTTTTCTTTCCATTTTTCTGCATATAACCTAGACTTGATATTTACCTGGCGAATGGGGTGAATGAGTTCTTTCTGATTTTCCTCACTTTATATGAGGTTGCTAGTAGCATTGGCGTTTCAAAGCTGTAGCCAGAGATTTGTTCGGGGATCCAGCTGCCTAAAGGACATTAAAAGAAGTTAGTGCTCCAGATATTTCCATCAAGGGAACTGTGTCTTCTCAGTGTTGGGGAAAGATGCTATTCCTACAACCAGGCTGGGGTATGCAACAAAGGGCCTCCATTCCCACTGCCTCCTTTAGAGCAGTGTCCTGCCTGACCTCCGTGCACAGCGGACACCAGGGCCACTGCTTCACAGTGGTGGAATGTGAAGTTCTCATGTGCAACGTGGCCTGTTTTCTATCCATTCTTCTGTCTCCCAAAGAGAAAATGGCATTTGTCAGGGCTGGAATTTCCTTTGCTTCCCTCAAGTATCTGTTGCTTTGGGGACCATGAATCTGGTGTCAGTCCTGGATGCTTTTATTCTGGCCCCATTTGTACTCCAACTGCCAGAAATGCCTCTGAATATCTTTTCTAGCTTCCAAGTTGTGGCAGTGTTCCCTGGGGTTTGTAGACTCTGTTGTAGTTGGGCTTGTGAAGAGAGAGTCACAATAACGATCTGTGTTGAACTCATTATCTTGCCCAGTGATTTAGAAAGAAATGTGACTATACAAATGAAATGACGAGATTTAGGATGAGAAAGAACACTTTTTTGGAAGAGGAGTTTTGGAGAAGGGTGGGGGGGAAGGCATGGTAAAAGAAGGGCACGTATTGTTTACAGTAGGGGCAGTATCACTAGGTATGGAATGGAGTAGGGCTGATTTAAAAACATACATAGGAGTTAAAATAGACCACTTTGTCGAGAATTGGGTATTAGGAATGATAAGAGCAGAATGAACTTAGGATGGCCCTAGCACTTTATAGGTCCCAGTATCATAGCTTTATAGGGTTATCAACAGAGATGGGGAAATACTGAGGGAGGACTGGGACTGAAGGAGAGTTGATGAGTTTAGTTTAGGCATTTAAGCGGAGATTATGAACAGTGTCCCAACTGTTTCTGTGGTCATTTGGCTAGCATCTTGGTTGGTTCTTAGGATTCACTCCAACTCCACTGTCTCTACCTTCCCCCTTTCTGTATTATTTACTGGAAGCTGGCATTTGAACATCAGATGCTTCCCCCACTTCTTAACCCAAACATGCTTGAATATTTAGCTTCCAGGTCTTTCTGACAATATCTCCTTCCTCCACGAGAGCTGCTCGGGCATCTTTGGAGAACTAAGCAATGGCACGGACCAGGGTAAGCTCCAGCTCCAAGCAGAGGCAGAGGGCCTGGTAACCAAATTGAGGGTATTTTGGATTGTAACTCTGTCTAAATCTTCTGCAAATATAATTAAAAGAGCTTGAGTGGCTCAGCAGTTAAGCATCAGACTTTGGCTCAGGTCATGATCTTGTGGTTCATGAGTTTGAGCCCCACTTTGGGCTCTGTGCTAACAGCTCGGAGCCTAGAGCCTGCTTCAGATTCTTTGCTCCCTCTCTTTCTGCCCCTCCCTTGCTCACATTCTGTCTCCCTCTTTCTCTTAAAAATAAATAAACATTAAAAAAATTAAAAAGAGAAATGTGACTTTAATTATTTTATTCATTGCAGACATAAAGTATTTCATCTGTGTTACAGGTTAAACACAGATGTAGGCTGTAGGCTGCCCTGAGCACCTAATGTTTCCACATCCCAGTGAAATTTTTGGAAAAGTCTATTTCTAAAATATGAACTACTTGTAGAAGGGAACAAAAAATAAATCTTTTCCATTCAACTTTTGGGTGCAGGTCTTAATACACTTGATGGTTCTTCATACTAAAGCTTCATATCCGTAGTATTGACTCAGCATTCAACAATTCCCTTTTCTTTTTCCCTTTCCACCCATAATGAGTTGTCACTCAAGTAGTAATGGAAACAATTCTGACCAATTCAGTTTCTTCTTTACAAGTGTCAGAATGACCAGCTATCATTTAGACAACTAAATTGCCTTCCCATATAACCAAATATAGAATATATTCTATATTAATTATAAATCACTTGGAATAATAAATCAAGGCTATTTTTTTTTTAAATATGACCGTGACTGTGCCTTATGTATCCCAAACCACCCCAAAGTGTAGTAGGCTGTTTGGGCAGGACTCAGGCATGCTGTCCTTCTGCTGGTCCCCACTGGCATCCCTTACCTGTCTTTCATCAGCTGGTGGCTTGGTGGGAGCTGGTGGCTTGGTGAGAGCTGGGAAGACTGGTGCCTCTCTCTATGGTCTCTCATTTTCTAACAAAGCAGAAAATGAGGCCTCAGTGGTAGGGTCAGAATACAATTAAGAAAATCAATCCCAGGCTTTTGTTTTGTTTTGTTTTGTTTTATTTTGTTTTGTTTTGCTAATGTCCCATTGGTCAATTCAAGTCAAATAGTTACCCCATATTTAAGGAGTGAAGAACTAGATCCTCCTTTCTAATAAGAATAGCTGCAGGAACCATTGCAAGGATGTGGATGAAGAAAACTGAAGAATTTGGGGCCATTTTTACGTGCTGCCTTAGCTCCACTACTGGATCTCAAAAGGAAACAAATAATTAACATTAAAGGTTCTAGAATTTTATAACTAGACTAGACATATTTCAAAGTTGTTCACAATTTAATTCTTTATCTTCATGGCACTAACAAAAAAAATCATATTTATTTTCAGTTTAAATTGTATTTAATCTACATTTTTATATAATTCCCAGGTTCAAGTTTTGGAATTTACC
Organism: Hyaena hyaena; assembly: GCF_003009895.1. Taxonomy (NCBI): domain Eukaryota; kingdom Metazoa; phylum Chordata; class Mammalia; order Carnivora; family Hyaenidae; genus Hyaena; species Hyaena hyaena. The sequence continues at coordinate 1,683,137 of NW_024080940.1, forward strand.
ACAGAGCACTATTGTTATTTGCATCTAGATTCTGAAAACATATATGATATTTCTCCCATAATCTCATAGTGGCAGAGATCATTTGAAACAATGTCATTAATGATGCCATATTTTCTTCCTAAGTAATTAGATTGTTCGGTGTTAAATGGACAACTCCAATGTTTAAGTATTTTTTTACATCTTCCCCTTTGAGAACTCTAATTACCTCCTCCTTCCACATGATGTCTCTGTTTAGGCAAAATGAGAGTGTAAAGGGCTTTGGAGATCATCTTCCACCAAAACCCCTCCTTTCACCTGTCAAAAAATAGGCCCTGAAAATCCAAGTTACTTGTCCAAGACCATATCTCCAATTAATGGTACAACTGGGGTGGCAATGGCTTCTGATTCCCAGTTTAATGTGTTTTTTTCCACTGTTCATTTACCAACTCCCCTTCTGTTCTCTTGAAATAGACAAGAGAACCAAGAGAATACATGTAGTTTCTTTTTCAGATCACAACCAGTGAGATTTTACAAGATAAGCAGTAGGTCATTTTCCCTTAGATTGTCTTCCAGTCTTCCCATTCCATCAGGTTGTGGCTCTTCCTCACTCATGTAGTCAGCTCTCCACACTGGCAACTAACCAGATCCGCTATCTTCAGCCAAAGCCTGTATTTGTTTTTACAACGAGTATTTATTTCAGAAATTTCGCATTTCTGAAAGCTTCCTTATAAATTATGAATCCTATCTCTTATTTATCAAATCTTGAAAACAGTCACCAGATTTATTTTTCATTGGATTTTAAACAAAGTAAGAATTCATGTAAAATAATTGTGACTTGCAAGATCATAATGCTTCCAGATACCAAAACTGAACATACAATATTTGTTGGAAATTTTCATTTTTATAACAATTTTTGCCATGTTCAGATTTAAATCAGATGGCAGAAATGGATGCTGATGAATACTATGCCTTTTAGACATTATTTATGCATAGGCTCCTTAACCCAATGGGAAATTTGGACATGGCTTTGGCAAATAATTGGCTCCTCCGATGGTGTTTTCAGGAGGCGTACCGGGAAGAGCAGCTGATTAACCGGCTGATGCGGCAATCCCAGCAGGAACGCAGGATCGCTGTGCAGCTCATGCATGTTCGACATGAAAAAGAAGTTTTATGGCAAAACAGAATTTTCAGAGAAAAGCAGTATGAGGAAAGACGACTTAAAGATTTCCAGGATGCTCTTGATCGAGAAGCGGTAAACAATAGCTCCCTTAAAAATATTTCTAAGGGTACTCTTGATCTTTTCTACCAAGTCAAGGTAAACAAAACTGTGTTTAGAGTTAATTTTTTATACAATCTCTCTCTTGTCTCCCCACTTTTACTTTTTTGTAACTACATTGACAGCACATAGAGCTTCTACATGTTACACTCTCTCTTTAGTCTTGATTCCACAAATATTCGATGTTCACCACCCATCTTTATGTTCACATCTCTCTGGTCATTTTGCTTGTCTGAAACCCATTCTCCAGGACATTCTACAAGAAGGGCTCAGGGAACAATATTCCCTATATGTTGTATTGGATATTAAGTATGGCATACTGAGAACAGTAGATGCCTTTTATACCCGATTGTCAAGTTTTGCTGTATATAAAATCTTTAGTCCACATTTTCTTTCCTTGAATATCTTGAATACATTATTCCATTTTCTTCTGGGAAAAGTGTTACTGTCAAAAAAAATAATGGTAATCTAATTTTCAGTTGTGTCATTACTCCATTTTTCTAGATGCATATGCAACTTCATTTTTCTTTACAGTCAGCTAAGTTTACTAGAATGGTATTGATGTTTGTTATTCTAGGTGAATATTCTCAGTCAGTGAGAGCACTTTTAAGCTGCCTCCTTTTAATGAGACACGATTGGCCTTTAATAAATGATTCCTTGCTTTCTGATAAAATAAGATTGTGTCAAGTCCATATTGTATTATTCCTTCCTCCAAACCAAACCAAACGATTTATCCAGGGTACTCAGGTTGACTGTATTTGAGATTGTACATAGATACCAGGATCCAGATGATAGGTATGCTCGTGGCTTCTATGGTATTGTGTCTAGGTCCTTATATAGCTCTGAAAATGAAAATAATTAGCTCTTTCAATTATTTAATGCATAAATATTTTTCCTTATCTTTATGTGTATAAGGGTTCTAATAATCAAAATTGATCTGTTCTATCAATAGATTGTACAGATTAATTCTTGCCTATTTCTTATTGGAGATATTCCAAATTTATTCAACTCGTTGGTCTAGATTTGATTGAAGAAATGCAAAATTCATGTGAGTGGCACTTTCAATAGCCTGTCTTTACTGTCATAAAATAGTCACAAAACTAGGCTGAGCAGAAGAGAAAACCTTACAAAAAATAGGAAGGAAATGCTTTATTTATCAGCCTTATGGTTTCCACGGTGATATTCCATGAAAATGAATACAGCTTTTGCCAAAATTATACAATTCTTAGAAATATAGTTTGGAGAGTCAGGAAAATAGTGCTTTTGCTTTGTAGAACAGACATAGCTGAAATGTTAGGGGCGAGGGGTGAAGAACCATACGTCCAAGAATTTGAACCGCATGAACACTGATCTCGAGTGTCCTCTTAAAGAGCTGAATTATCTGGATAATGGTTTCATCCCTCTTTTTTTATATATAAGAGTAAACTTGAATGGATTGAATGGCATTTTCTTGCATTAATAATGTGTTTAGCTAATCTTCCTAAGTGCCTATTGAAAAATATGTTTGCTTCAAGCCCGGTTAATTAAGTGCAGAATAGTAAAGCATTTATAGTAGGACTTGTCTCGCTGTGATGAGAAGCACTACCTCCTTTTTTCTTTAACTGGCCTTGAATTAATGTCAGAAAGTTGGAATGCTCAGGCCTGCTAGAGCCTCAGAGACCAGAACTGTGAGGTTGTAAGGCATCTGAAAAAAATTATATTCCTTCGTCTCATAATGATTACCTTTCCCTAAAGCTGATGTATGTGCTTCTCTGGCAACCCTTTCTGTGAGACAGCTTGGTTTTGCAGGTTACCTCCCTAAACATTGGCTCTATCACCCCCTACATCAACAGTAGCTGGTGTAGGAGCCAAAGAAATGAATATTGAATTGAATTTGCCAAAAGAACAGACCTTTCTTTCCAGCATCATGCACTAAATAAAATACATTTTGTTCCCCACAGCAAATCATTCTACTGCTTCACTTTTGTGAAGAAGAGAGTTTTTAAAAATGTTTTTGTTACTTGTGGCTGTTTTTGTAGTTTTTGTTATTGTTTGTGGTGGAAGAAGGGGGAAAATTCTAGAAGTACTTTTAAAGATTTTAAGTCTGTTAATGATAAGGATATTAATAATACTTTATATAATTAATATTAATTATTGATTTGCTCTCATGTGGTCCCTTTCTGTTGAGTCCTGCTGTGGAAATGCTCTCCTGCTTTTCTTCCTACTTCACTGGCTGCCCCTTCTTGACCTTCTTTGTCGGCTCATTCTTCTCGAATACCAAAATGTTTAACGTCGGGGTTCCTTAAAGCTTAGTCACAGGCCTCTTCTTTTTCTCCTCTGTGTTATTTTCTCAGAGGTCCCCCTAATCCACAACCATGGGGGCATAGTCACTGCCATAGACAGATGACTCCTGCCTTTATATCTCTGCCTTCTGCAGTGAAGACCCATATGCTCAACTGCTCTCCTGACATCTCTACTCAGATTTCTCAGAGACTCCTCAAATTCAACGTGTTAAGGCCAAATGTATGTCTCTTGTTACTAACTTGGCCTTTTTCAAGGTTCTATATCCCAATAAATGATGACACCCTTTATTCAGTTACACAAGTGCAAAATCTCAGGGTCCACTTGAACCCTGCTTCACCCTCTCTTCCATAGCCAGAACATCACTACGTCCTATCAATTTCATGTACTATCTCTAATTTGTCCATTTTTCCCCATGTCTATACCACACCCCTGTCTCTACTACTACCACCGCAATGGTCTCCTTCATCCATTTTGAGAGGCTATGAATTAGCAACTACAATTGGGGTATACAAGAACATAACATTTTTTATATTCTTTAAATCAACCTGAGCTTGAAGTCCAGCAGCCCATGTCTGCCCACCGAGATTCACAGCGCCCCAGGTCACAGGCCAAGACATCAGGGAAGCACACTGCAGTCATCAGGCCCAGGTCCAGCCTGTTGCCTCTGGGGCCTCAGCTACCAACCCACACATCGCCTACAGAGGCACATGTCTTCACGGAGGCTATTCCAGGCTTTGTTGGTCCCTCACATGTTCCCCTCTGAGGCTCTGCTGCTCCCCAGGAAGTGCCGGGGAGCAGGTGTGCATCACTTCCTCTTTCTCTTTGCTCTCAAAATCTTCCCTTCTCTCCTCTCTCACTGAGTGACGTACATTAATTCACCTTTGAAGATAGCCTTTTAAAGAGAAGAGGCGTTTCCCACAGCTTCTGCTTTTCTGTCTTGCCGAAATTCCCTAAAGCAGGAGTTAAAAAGACATCTGTCTACTTGTTAAAATTGAAAGGAAAACTAGAGATAACTTCTACATATTGCCTGCCCTACTTTCATCTCCTCCAAATCATTCTCTGTTCTGCTGCCAGAGGAATCTTCTTACCCTGCAGATTTGACCACTGCCCTCACACTCAAAAGCCCACCCATGACTTCCCTTTGACCAGATCCCTGCTCAGACCTTCTTTCCCTCCGTCTCCCAGACTGTGGCCGCGCTGGCCTGCCCTCAGATCCTTGAACAAGCCATTTCTTCTGCTTTTCCTTCTTCCCACATGCCTTTTCCACAGCTAATCCTCATCTTTCAGAGCTCTGTGCACTTGCCACTTCTTGCCCGGTTCAGGCCTCCTGTTATGCACCACACCCCAGAGTCCTTCCCTGGTGCCTCATACTGTGCAAGTATACAGTCATTGTGTGACCTCTTCACTGTCTCCCCCACTGGGTGTAAGCTCCTGAGGACGGCATCATGTTTGCTTCTGTCCACTGCTATTTCCCCAGGGCTTAGGCCAATGTCTAGCACATTTAAAGAAGGCGTGGGGGGAGGGGGGTACAGAAAGGGATAGAGAGAGTGAGAGAGGGAGAGAGAGAGAGAGAGAGAGAGAACTTCATGTTTTCCATCATCAGTTTTTGTCTGTTTTGGTTTTGTTTTTAGATTAAATCTTTTTATCTCTTCCTTTAAAATAATTGGGCATATTTTCTATATTAAGAATTTCTGATTTCAAATTTCTGTTCCACCTGCTATTATGAGCAGTACTTAATTATAATAACATTTAACCTTTGATGAGTATTTAAGAGTCAAGCATTGAGCTATATTTATTACATGCACATAGAATTCTCACAACAGCCATTTGAAGTAGACACTCTCCTTATCTATGTTTTACACATAAGGAAAACGAGATTTAGAAAGCTCGCTGTCACACAGCTGTCAGTGGTGTAGACAGGAGCACAGCTGGCTCTATCAGACTCCAGAGTCTGGGCTCGTAACCACCAAGATTTACTACCTCCCACAGACTTCCTTTTTCCTTTTCCTTCTTTCTTTTTTTAGGGCTTCAACCCACTGTGCTGTAAGGGGACAGGAAACTGTGGTGGGCTTAGCACGGGGAGGCTAGGTGGGGTGAGGGTAGAAAACTAGCAGCTAAAAAGAAGGAAAGGGTTGGAAGGAAGAAGGGAGAGCTCGGAGATGAAGGCTGCTTTCTTCCTGCTGGGGACATTCTGCCCTTCTCTTCAAGGCTCGGGTCCTGTCACTCCATAGTGCTTTATGGGCACTCTGCAGTCAAGTGGCCCCCCGGGCACATTTTACCATCACCGTGTCTATAAATGCTCATCTAGTTACGGCTGCCCTTTTGGACTCCACTTTCGTCTGACCTCTTTGCAGGTCATGAAGCCTGCCCTAAAGCCTGGTGCTTACATTGTGTTCTTGCCCCAGGAAATCGCGGCCTGCAGAGCAACACAGCAGTGGCAAGTTCTGCTCTGATTCCCGAACTTGCCGAGCGTACAGAATTGACTTCAAAGGGCAACCAACCCAACCCCTTTCCCTGTAGATAGAAAACAAACAAAATAAAACAACAGTAACAAAAAGAAAGGAAGCTTCCATTTGGTTTCGGAGACGAAAGCAGTGCATTGTCAGGCGTTTAGTCATGTGTGAGTAGGACCATAAGAAATATTTGCCCTGACAGGATGGTGTAGTGAGTTTTTTCTGTGCATGCCAAGTCTTATTAATACCCCCACTCATGGGACATGGAGGCTAGGGATGGGGGGCTCTGAGAGGAGCCAAGGACTTGCCTCCTGTACATGAGCTGGGGCTTGACTTTGATGGCAGCCTCTCCAAGGCTTCCCCTTCATCTTAAACCCAGCAGGTTAAGTTACAGGAGGCGAGAATTGTTTCTGGAGCATGTTAGCACAGGATGGAATCTCTCAAGGAGCCAGTTCAGCTATTTGAAAGCAACATTTAATCATGCTGAGTTTGACCTTTGTACTTTATGTGAAGAAAGTGTTTCTCTGAACAACATAATAGTGCACCAAGCAGAGGGTCATGGTGAACTCTTAAGTATTTCATTACTTTCTGCAGAAATAAACGTTCTCTGAGTGAATTTTTCTGATTTATAAAGACTGTAACAGCAAAAGGTTTTTTTGGTTGTCTAAATACATTTAACATTTGTTGGCGCATGTGTGATATGCTCGAGCCAGTAATATCAGGGAATTTCCAAAATATTTTCTAAGTATAAATTAGTGTCCTAGAACTCTCACTACAAGACAGAGGGCATTGGCTGGACAGAGCAGATGTGTCCGGTTATGGCTCCTAAGCCAGGTACGAAGGGGCCACCATGATAAGGTCTAGCATAGATTTGCCTGTTTCTCTGTGATCCCTGACTCGGACGATCTGAAACCTATGAACTCAAGGCTTTTTTTTACACATTAGAAATCGAACTTATTGTTAATCTATGTTGGGCTTTCCACAGTCAGACCACTTTTCTCTGTACTATATGTTGCTGACAAGATAAGGTAAAGGTGGAATATTTCTAATACTGTCATTGCCGTCATACTCAGTACTAAATGAGGAAAAAAAGTGTTCCTTCATGATTAAGTCTTTCTTGGTATAAAAGGAGGTTTCATTCTACTTAGAGATTTTTTTTTTTTTTTTTGCCAATTGAAATGATAACATTATTTTCATTTGAAACATCACACAATTACATTGACTCAACCATGTCTGTCTTTATAGGCTTTGGCAAAACAAGCCAAGATTGATTTTGAGGAACAAGCCATCAGAGAAAAGGAAATTCATGAACAGATTGCTGCAGAAAGAGCCCAAGCTCGTTATAAAAAACATTACACAATGTGTGCGGAAATTTTGGATCAAATACTTGATTTGTCCACTAAAGTGGCAGACTATAGAATGTTGACAGATAAGTAAGTGTTACTCTTTAAGTCATCACAGTACAGACATCATAGAAAATGGCGATTGTACAAGTAGACATTCAGTTGATAAGAAAAGACAAAATTTTTCATGAAAAAAGTGCTAACCAGTGGGGTCCATTATACCTGAATTACTGACTCATTCATACACTGATGAGCTTTACTTAGGGTGCATTTATATGTCTTTTAACATTTAAACTTTGTGTCTAAATTTACCATAATTTACAAAGACAAATATGATAATTTATTTGACACATTTGGAACTTTCTGAAAGATTGGAGTTATTTAAAAATTATTTTACTAGTCATTAAATCTATTTATTTTCATTATACCTTGTTTCTAAAAAGAATCAATGTATTTATAAGGAAATATTCAACAATACAAAACATATTAGAAATACGCCAGATAAGAACAAAGGAAAATCCAAATTAAAGTAGAAAGTTAAGACCAAAAGATAAATTAGAACACAGTTATATTGGCACTAGTAGATCTGCCAGTGGCTGCAACTAAACTGTAAATTTTATCTGAGCTTCCTGGTAGACAAAGGAAAAAGGAAAATACAATCTGTCATGTGTTTTCCATTTTCCATTCTAGTTCTTTACAGAATACTTGGCACTAACTTTAGAACAATAGCTCTCTCAATTGGCACACTCACCTAAGATACACTGAGTAGTGTCGTAGATCTAGTGGAGAATTCATCAGCAATATCTTTAAGCAAATGCATCATCTGGCTTCATAGACCTGTTTCTTGTGATATTCTTTGCTGAAAGTTATAGGGGAATGATATCACAGGGGATATCAGTGAGATTAATTCTGCAAGGACAGGGATAAGGCAACCTGGTTAAATATGTACGCCTTTCAAATTACTCAGACTAAGAGCTTCTTGAGAACCCACTGTTTTCCCTAGTGGCTGCACCAGTTTGCATTCCCATCAACAGTGCACAAGAGGGTTCCCTCTTCTCCACATCCTCGCTTTTTATTTCTTATCTTTTTGATCCTAGCCATTCTGACAAGTGTGAGGTGATATCACATTGTGGTTTTGATTTGCATTTTCCTGATGATTAGAGATGTTGAGCATCTTTTCATGTACTTGTTGGCCATCTGTATGTCTGCTTTGGAAAAAGGTCCATTCAGATCCTGTGCCCATTTTTAATTGGATTGTTTGGTTTTGTTTCTTTTTTCTTTTTTTTTTCTTTTCTTTTCTTTTTTTTTTTGCTATTGAGTTGTAAGAATTCTTTATATATTTTAGATATTAACCTTTTCAGATATGTGATTTGCAAATATTTTCTCCCATTCAGTAGGTTGCCTTTTCATTTTGTTGATCGTTTCCTTTGCCTTGCAGAATCTTTTAAGTTGGATGTAGTCCCACCTGTTTATTTTTGCTTTTGTTGCCTTTGCTTTTGGTATCAAATCTAAGAACAATGTCAAAGAGCTTAATGCCTATGTTTTCTTTTAGGAGTTTTATGGTTTCAGGTCTTACATTCAAGTCTTAATCTATTTTGAGTTATTTTTTGTGTATGGTATAAGATAATGTGTCTTTTAGTTCCAACTGAACACAACAATTATACATATACTTTAATATTTTATTAGTCTATATTACTATCAGTCAAGATAAACTTATTACTTCATTAAACAAGATGTCATCTGTACATATTATTTTCTAAAGCACAGTGTATTCTTGGTATCAGCCTACTCAAAAGAACTGACTTTTAGATTACTCCTTAAAATTATTGATATTCGGATAATAGGATATTAAGTAAGTAACTGTAAGGTTAACTTTTGGACAGTTTACATGTTGTTAATTACTTACTTCACCATAGAAGCCAATAATGCCATTTCAATAATTCTCATGTTACAATATTTCTATACCTAAGCTTATTAATTCATAAAGTTCCATATTTCTACAAAGTAACCCTTAGCAACTACAAACATTTTATGAATGGAAAACATAATGTGATTATATTTCAGGTTGTACATTTAATTAAGATAAAGTTTTTTATTGTGTTAAAACATACATAACATAAAACTGACTCTTTTAAACATTTTAGATGCACACTTCAGTGACATAAGTACATTCAAACTGTTGTGCAACCATCTTGACCATCCACCTCCAGAATTTTTCTGTCATCCCAAACTGGAGCAATGTACCCAGTAAATAACTCTCCAGCCCCTAGGACCTCTGTTCTACTTTTGGTCTCTGCCTTTGTCTAAACTGGGTACCTTACAGAACAGAAACCATACATTATTTGTTCTTTTAGCATCTGGCTTATTTCATTTAACATAATGTCCTCAAGGTTCATCCATGTAGTATGTATCAGAATGAAATTATTGAAATACTACCTTTTTGTTGTAATTTCAAGCTCTAGTCCAACTATTTTTAGAGAAATCTATCTGAATGTAAGACTTTTTCCTTTCTTTGCATTTTGTTCTTCTTGAAACCATTTTCCCATCAATCTTTCCTGATTACCTCTTAATCTTTCACCAGATTTAAATAGAAACAGTTACTGAAAAATAATTTTAAAGGTTATCAAATATGCAATGATAATAAAAAAAAACCAGTGTATATTCTATCTTTCTATTACAAATTATTTGCTAATATGTAAGCAACTGACATCTTATACTAGCCACTGGACCACCAAGGAGCTCCCAAGCAACCCACATCTTAAAGGGGCTTTGGAAAATACTTTGTCTGTTCATTTTGCACAGGAGAACACTGATATAGAGCATTTAAATGATTTTCTGAGGTTGCACAGCCATTTAATATCAGAGATAGCAATTAAAGAACCTAAGTTTTGTGACAGTGCTCATCATTTTAAGATATAATGTTCTGCCAGTCCACAGTTTATATGAAAGTTGAAGGACCAGTGGGTTTAAGTAACGTTCATTCATTCAAACCTACTGAGTTCCAGACACTCTACTAGCCATTAGTAATATATAGTGATAGTAAATGGAATCTCTAGCCTCAAATAGCAGATCCTGGGGAATGAATGTGATAGTAGAAAGGCTAAGCTTGAAGGGGTGTATTTGACTATTGATTGACTATATTTTGGCCGTTGATTTGTCTCTACCTTTTTTTAAAATCTTTTTTGCTATAGTTTGATTCCATATAAGGTGATGCATGATTGGAAGGAATTGTTTTTTAATGGAAAACCCATATACCAGCAAGCCTCTATTAAGCATCTACCAGCTAAGCCCTCTGCAGAACAACTTATAGAAGTGGAGAAAAGGGACTTGCTAGACAGCAATGACTATGAAGAATATAAGGTACTTACTAATATGAAATAATTAGAGAGAATTCAACATAATACATAATGTTTCATTAATTCTGTGATATGTCATTTCATCTCTATTAATAAAAATGGGCATTTTATGTTTGTGTTTTTCCTTGGTTTAATTTGTAATTATATACTAATTTTTAAATGCCTAATGTATTCATCATCTATTATCTGTTACTCCTGGTAATAGTAGAATAATGGTCCAGAAAATAATAAAACAAAATATTGTCAGGGCTGATAGATTTCAGAATTTTCTAAATTTATTCATTAGCATTTTCTTTGTATGAGTTGTCTACCTTTGCTACAGAAAGCCTGGCATAAAGGTATTTCTTTAGTGACTTATTTAAACAGTATGTGGGTTTTAGAGGCATATGTTAGAGGAGACAGTCTGAGTTTTACAAATAGCATAGATTCAAACAAAATCTTATTCAAAGATTTTTTTTAAAATACTGACACCAATTTTGCTGCTTAGAAGAGCTGCCAAAAAACCTTTGGTGTCAGACAGACCAAGGAGAGATCTTGTGCAGTCTGTCCCTTTGGTGGGAAGAGACTCAGTTTCCCAATTTATGAAATGGGTATAATAATATACCTACTTTATTTAGTCATTATGAAACTTGTTTAAGATAGTATGTATTAAATACTTAGGTGCACTGCACATTGGATGCAAACAATACACATTAATTTATTTCCTTACCACCCTCCTCTCCCCACCACATTTCATCTCACCTTTAGGAGTAAAGATGTAAAATTAATAGCTATCAGATGGAAGTTCTGGGTAGATCAGCATCAATGGAATGAAAAATAGGCCCATTATTATATTATTGAATAAGTTTTAGAACGATAGTAAGTACAACATGAAAAGAAAAGAGAAGGAAGAATTTGCTGATATTTAGCAAATACTCGGTAAATGTTTGTTGGAAGGATGCATGAATAAAATGAATGAATGACAATGAACAGGGCAAAGTATAAAATAGCACTAATATGTAAAGGAAGAAATATCGAAAGAAGGTAAATTTATGATAAAATGATGAGGAAAGAGAGATTATAAGAAATTAAATGTACATCCTATTTTAATTAAATGAATCTATATTTGTATCACTAAAAGAATTGTTATTTAAAAATGGACTAGAGGGGCGCCTGGGTGGCTCAGTTGGTTAAGTGTCTGACTTCAGCTCATGGTTCACAAGCCCCACATCGGGCTCTGTGCTGACAGCTCAGAGCCTGGAGCCTGCTTTGAATTCTGTGTCTCCCTCCCTCTCTGCCCCCCCCCCCCCCCCCCCCCGCTTATACTCTGTCTCTCTCTCTCTCTCTCAAAAACAAACATTAAAAAAAATTTTTTTAATTTTTTTTAATGTTTTATTTATTTCTAGGAGAGAGAGAGAGAGACAGCATGAGCAGGGGAGGGTCAGAGAGAGAGGGAGTCACAGACTGAAACAGGCTCCAGCCTCTGAGCTGGCAGCAGCACAGAGCCCGACGCGGGGCCCGAACCCACGAACTGCGAGATCATGACCCAAGCGAAAGTCGGATGCTTAACCGACTAAGCCACCCAGACGCCCCTAAAAAATTTTTTAAAAATAAAAATAAAAATAGACTAGAACCTTATAGGATACCCATGCATATTTATTTTGTATGGTGGTAGAATACAGTAGATCTATTGTGTCGGCCTACAGTATAATGCTACATAATAAGTGCTTTGACAATATTAAACTATGTGAAGATATTTTTTCTGTTGTAAATTAAGTCATTTTATTTGACAATTTTGCTGATTTATAGAATTTTTTTTGTAAGTTGTTTCTTAAACAGTTCTATCTACTCTATACTTAGTCTGCTTTCATAAATCAGGAGACCTGGTAGTCTGCAGCTTAGCAAAGATTTGCCTTTCTGACTTTTTTCTTGTTTGGGAAATCATTACCACAGGAACATGCTTGTCTTACCCACATCCTGATGCAGCTGGTATGTTTCTTCTGCAGGAAATTGTAAACTTTTGTTAGGAGTATGTGAACATCTAGCAATGCAGTTTATTTTGTTTGTAGCCTTTGCTATTTTCCTAGAAATGAAAATTACCCTAGGAGTAATGTTTATGTGCTCTGTCCCTTTTTACTACATGATGGAAAACAGATCATACACAGGTGTACAGGATATACTGTAAACTGGCCTATTATTATTCCTTGTTATGAGAGCTTTTGTTTCTTCAGAAACTTGTTACATGTTTCTTCGTATAAGTGAAAAATAGATGCTTCAACTTGGAAACTACATCATCTGGCTGAAAGAACCTTTCACGGAAGCAGAGGATCAGCAATTGGCAGCTTATCTAAAGGAAACCATTGTCCACACTTATCATTGCTAAATTTACTCAGGACTTTTAATCCTTCAAGTAAATACATGACTTAGAAATTAACCTTCAAAAAATTTACATTCCTAGAATACCCTGTTGATATCCAGACCCAGCATCCTCAAAGAATTGATACATCCAGGCTTCGAACCCACACTTTTAAAGCTCCATTAGTGTAAGCTATCATGCTTAAAACTTTTAAATATGACACCTACAAATAGGCATAAAAACAAATTTTTGCTCATGAATATATCATATACTGATACAAAAAAAACTTGATCCTATTGCTTAACATTATTTCCCAAATCATCACCCTCTATTAATAGAGCAGGTATACATGAGAGAGGCCGAGTCCAGGAATGGTGTGGCCAGGAACATTCTTGTCTCTCTGAAGAAGGAAGCAGGAACAGCATCAGGGAGCAGCCAGGACATCCACTGTTGCAGGATAACCATGAGCTATTCAGCAGAGAGTGGGGAGGAGCCCTAAAAACCCAGGGGACCATGAGCAACAGGCTAAGCCCAGACCCAACTGCCCTAGAGCAACAGTCCATCTGCTCCAGCACAGCCCCCACCTGGCAGCTAGTGGTTCTCAATCACGCAGTGGTCTCCTCCTGGTAAAGCTCAGATGCCCCCAAATGCAGGTCCTTTTCATGATTCTTACTGACAAATTACCCAGAATTCCACAGCATTTGATTTTTACATAAACTGCGTATTAGCAGATACCTACTGAATTAATTTAGGAGTTATTAAAATTTGGCGTTCAGAAACTAGAATTTGGCTATGGTTTCCTGAAGACAGATTTTTCCAAGTCTCTGCCACATAGCACTAGGCAATTTGCAGAGATCGGCTGTACACACAGACAAGTTGTCATTGAAATTCTCAATTTGGAAGAAGGATGGGTTGTGTTCACCACATCATCAATGTTGCTTTAAGTTGGTCATGGTTTTTAACTGCTACTATTTTTGTTTGTAATGAAACTCACTGTTTAAATTCATGATCAGTTGAGGTTTCTGTGGCTGTTGGGTTAACCCTGTAGTGTGTTATAATGTACATTCTTATCAACAGAACTTTGGGCTTATGATTTTCTCCTAACTCAACTTTAAAGATGCATTTATATATGTTATGGTTTAACACTGATACTTCTGTCACTACAGCAGACATATACATACCCATCCCCAAATTTGTTTATGCAGTGGTATTTGTTATTACCATGTCTTTTCCCCTGGGGACTAGGAATGGCCACAGGGTTGTTTGTTTTCCTACATAAGTCTTATATGATTTGTTTGACCCAAAGACTCCAGCCACTATCTTGTTCTTACTCTTTAACGCCAGGCTTTGGTATTGATCTAGTGGCTTTCTAGACTCACCTTCTGACAGTAGACTCTCCAGCTTAGCTCTTGCCTTGTTCCCTGTCCTCCCAGTGAATGACCCCAGTCTTCGCAGGGTATATTTAATCAGCTCCCCTGTGGCCAGAATATTAAGTTGAAGCCTGTATTGCTCAAGTGACATCACTGGGTAACTGACCCATGTACACTGATAAATGTTAGATGAATGTGAATAGATCATTATTTTCTTTATTTATTTATTGAGAGAGAGGGAGAGAGTGTATGTGCAGGGGAGGGGCAGAGGGAAAACAGAGAAAGAATCCCAAGGAGGCTTTGCGCTGTCAGCACAGAACTCAACATGGGACTCAATTCCATGAACCTTGGGATCATAACCTGAGCTGAAATCAAGAGTCTGATGCTTAACCAACTGAGCCACCCAGGTGCCCTAGATCAAATAATAATATTATTATTTTTATTTATTTAAAAGATATATGTTCTTTAGCTCAGGCTGCCCTAAGAAAATAACTGTAGACTGGGTGGATTAAACAATAGGAATTTATTTCTCACAGTTCTACTAAGTCCAAGTTCAGGGTCCCATCTGATTCAGTTCCTTAGTGAGGACTGTCTTCCTGACTTGCTGATGGCTATCTTGCTATATCCTTAACTTGAACAGAGAGCAAGAACTCTGGTCTAATTACCTTCCCAAAGCCTCACCTCCAAATACCATCACAGTGGGTGGAGGGACACAAGTTAGTCCATAAGATATATGTTTATTCAGGACACTTATAAAATGTCTCAAAGTTCAGACTTACCAGTCAAGTATAGAAACCCTTAATTTCAAATGAAATTAATTGTTTTATTGTTTTTTGTCCTCTACTGAGAAAGAAGTCTTAATACCTTGTCTTTTGACTGTGAAGATATGTTTATATCTTTTGTTTCCAAATATGCAGGAATATAGCTGTCTTTTAAGTAGGTATTATAAGCAGTTACTTTCATGGTCTCAGTTGAGATGTTCTGTTAGACATTCTGCTTTAAAAATTCTGCTTGCCATTTTACCTGATGCCCCACATTATCACTCCTTTGGATTAAGACTTTAGAGGTATCTGTTAAAATACAAACACTTCCCAGGATAAGTAACAAGAATCATGATCAACATCCAAATAGGAGCTAGGAAAGAAGTTTGCTACTGCAAAGAATATTCTATCATTCTAGTTTAGTTTCTGTGTCATACATTTCATAGCTTCAGTTTCTTCTCCCCATTTGCTTCAAATTTTGCCTCTAACCCCCTAAATCTCTCCTGCAATAGTAAGGCCACCTAGCTGGACTCTTCAGGCTAGACACCATTGTGTGGCTCTGTCTTGCTGAAGTCACCAATATGCCCTAGAATAGTGATTCTTGTAGTGAGTCATAATGATACTAACTTACAAATCAGAATGCCAATGTATTGTTTTTCAAAAGTATCCATTGTTACCCAAGGCCTGTAGTTGCCAAGAAGCAAGGCTGTCTTCTGATGTTTGTGGATCAAGGATTACAGAGGCTGGAGTGGGTTTAGCAGAGGTCTGGGACTTCTGTCTGTGGGGTAAGGGAATGGATGGAGACCTTGGGTCATGCGAAGGGTATTTCACTTAAAATTACTAGAACTGATGACAACCTCGGTTCATTAGAGAATCATGGTAGGAGTGGTTGAATTAAGGTATTGAGTTCAAGGCATTAGACCAGAATTGAGAAATGGTTTACAAAGCCAAATAATTGGTACTCAGATAGAATGAGGGGTGAGAAGGATATAGCCAAGGAAGAATAATTTTGGATGACTGACATGAATAAAGGTAAAGTGAATGTCCACTGCCCGTTTTCATTTGCTCATGACCATGTAGATTAGGGAGAAGTTGGTCCTCTTCCAGGCTCCCTCATCTGGGGTCAGGCAAGACAAAAGATGGTCAGGGTCTCCCTGGGCTTCCTACCACTGATTTTCAGTCTCTACCTATTTTGACAACTACAGGAGCCAACTTGTAGGCATCAAGTCCAGCTTATCTTCAATTAGTTACTCAAACTTCCCACCTAGTATTTTAGAGCAGGCTTTGAAGATCTGAACTCTAAATCTGTCTTGTCTTAAATATAATAAGAACCTAGGGTTGTTTATCTCAAGAAACTTAATTGAATCCAGGAAAGTCTGAATTTTGCTCTAAGGCAGAAATGTTGGATTGAGAACCAGAAATACTCCCACCTGGAAGACCCTCACACCCCACCTCTCCTACCCAGTGCCCAGAACCTGTCAGGCATATCCTTTGGGATACTGGACTAACAGTAGTCTTTCATAAATTGGGCAGTCACCTCTAAGCTTTTTTTGGGTAGTGTATACCTCTTTAAGCCATCGACCTAAACAGTGAAACAAAGAAAATGATGCAGTAGTCATTACTATGGGAAAGGGCACTCTGTGTGGAAACTTCTATGTGAGTTTTTCAATGGTTAGATATGTGGACCAAGTCATAGTGTCTACACACTTTGTGATATTAGAGAAATTCCAACCAAGTCTGTCTGACTGTCCCTAGCTGGGCAATGACAGCAGATAGGTGAATTCAGATGTATAAGCTTCTGGAAAAGCAGCAAGACCATAGAAATTAGTATGGAAGTGATATTGAGGGAGACCACCACCTCCCTGATGAATAGAATATGGTTTGAGAAACTAAGGAATGAACTTTACTGTTTTTTATAAGGACAGCTACCACCACCTGAACTGTTTGGTGTTCCTGGTAACAGGGAGATCTCCCTGATATAAAGTCCAGTGTGATATTATCCTAAGGGCATTAATGGTCAGGAGAAACGCAAGCCTTAGAGTCTCAATATGCTTTAGCTCTAGGAAATTGTGTTTTGAAAAACATTGGGCTAGACACACAGCTGCTGTAATTCCCAGTGCGCCATGTTTAATGCCTTGGAAGGGCCGTGGTGGCTTGCCAGAGCAGAGAATGGAGCCAGGAGTAGGAACTTGCCATTTCGTGGTAAATTAGCCACTCTTCCACTGATGCCCTCTGTGAATCACTTTAAATGTGTCTGAAAACAGAGCGCTAAGTAGAACCCCTGTCTGTTGTTTGCATCTGATTTGTCACTGAATTTCAGCAGCCCTGAGATATAAGGTTTTAGAATAGAGGATGTCTCAGAATGACTTAGTCTCAGTTACCCTACTAACCAAACCTACATGAACAAGTATCAGTTCAATGATTGTGGCTGACTAATACATAAGTAAGTAATTGGAGCTCAAAGGTTTAGGAAAGAAACCTGTCACTGTTTGCAAGTGCTGAGCATTCTGAACTTCTAGATTGGTTACCAGCTAGAATGGGTGGATTGCATAGTGAGGTACTAGGCTCCCTCAAGTGTGGACATATAAGCTTTGACAGTGATCTTCATCACATGCTAGGTACTTGACTATGGCCAATTTGAACTTCCCTCTAAAAATAAGTACAAGGTTGGGGCACCTGGGTGGTTCAGTTCAGTTGGTTAAGCATCTGACTTCGGCTCAGGTCATGACCTCGCAGTTTGTGAGTTTGAGCCCCACAATGGGGTCATCACTGACAGTGCAGTATGAAGCCTGCTTGGGATTCTCTCTCTCTCCCTCTCTCTCTGTGCCCCTCCCCAGCTTGTGCTCTCTCTCTCTCTCTCTCTCTCAAAATAAATAAATAAACTTCTAAAAAAGAAGTACAAGGTAGAGGGACTCTGTTGCCATAGGTCATCTTTTGTGAAAGGCTAGAAGTAAACACATCTGTTCCCATAATAACAGATCCGGACAGATTGGGGAAGGCTACTTCTGGGACAGAAATGATCAGATTTCTGACTGAAAGCCATTATTTGATCAAGACCAGTTCTTCAGATATCCTGATGAATTGGAATTAACCATGAGATTGACTGATAGATAGGCATTGACTAGCTCAGCATGGCAGGGGAAGTAGAGTTAACCTCTTCCGTTCCCTCATTACCATGAGCCATACTGTACTTCCTGGTGGTAGATAATGATGTGGCCTAGACCAAGCACTCCAGCACAGAGAGGTGTGGAGGCATGCCTTCTCTCTGGAGGTGCCCATACAAGGTGCCAATGTCAGTTTGAGGTATACATCCCCACCTCCCTGGCTTCTCTGGAATCTGAAGGCCAGACGATTTGACAAGAAGATATGGTCAGGAAGCAAGTAATATTCAGACCTGACCGGAAGTCAGGTGACTTAAAAAGATTGCCGGGCTCACTCAGCAGGGCCAGGTCATCTTTTCAACTTACTCTGAGACCTTTAGTCTGGGCCCCTATGCAGAGTCCATTCCGTGACATCTCCTGGAGGAAAAGCAAGAATTCAGTTGCACATCAGCTAACTGCTATGTCCTCTCTTTCTCCTTGTCAAAAGCAGTATAAGGCAGTATCAATCCTGTCTATTGGAACCTGGCTACCAAATAACTACCATGCGGTGGTCAAGAAACCCTATAGGGCTACCAGGTTATGTGGTAAGCAGAACTGCCCATCAGACAAGATATCCAACTATGTTTCAGTTCCTCCTGAGACTTCTGGCTTGTTGTCAGGAATTTTGAAATGTGAATTACAAATTTAAGCAGTTCCTCCAGATTCCTTCAGGATTTTGGGGGTGTATTGGAGGAGAGAAAGCTTAGGAAGGGAAGACAAAAAACACAGCCTTTGAAAGCTACAAAGTTTTGTCTTAGTACTTTCCTGAGGAGTCTGGCATTTTTCTGAGTGCCAGATTTTGCAAGCGCAGTAACTGGAATATAGCCACCTGACTTTTCATGCTGCCATAGTAGTAAATGTGCTTCTCTTACATCTGATTCTCTTTGGTCAGAGAAAAGACAGATCCAGACAGGAGGTCAGCCAGGAAAGCTGGTGCCAGGGGTTGAGTTCTTAGAGCGAAAATAACGATGGTCAGGAGAGTTTACCTGAAGTAGCTGAAAACAGGAAGAGGCAGAGTAGGCTCTAGCCAAGTCCTTTGAATATGCCAGTGATCAAAACTGAGACTGGCATCAAAACCAGACTAGAAAGTGAAAACAAAGGAGGCAAGCTGGAAGCTAGACAGAACTGGAACAGAACAGGACTCAGCTTAAAGACTGGAAACAAAATTAAGGTAGCAGTAGACAATTGCATAGGCTTATTTTTATTATCTGCCAGGCAGAGGTACACGGTGGGGCCAACCTAGTTTAGCAGGCCTACAATAGATATCCAGTTTGTGATATGAAATTAACCAGGTCACAAGTAGCTTGCCGTAGAGCAGCTCTTACCTACCCATACACACAGGCTGCTCTTATCTCCTCCACAGCCCTGATAAATCCTGATAGAGATTCTTACAAAGTCCCAAATATAGAAGTTATTTACATTTCAGTGCTGTGTGCTGGATAAAAAAGGATGCCTTGATTTAAGAAACCCCCTCAAAATCATACTGCCAGCCATTACATCTAGAAATGCTTCCAGGGTTAGCTAAATTCCTACATGGTCTGTGGATTCTTGCTAACTTTTATCTGTGAGGATGACACTTTCTGATCTTGTTCCTAGATTTTGGGTTATATTGTGTTTAAGTCACCTTTGTACTTAATCAAAATTACTAAAACTTAATATCCATGTATTCACTCATTTGTTCAGTTCACATATAGTTAGCCTATACTACTGATTGATTGACTCACTAATTCAGTCAATAAATATTGACTACTTACTCTGTGCAGGTACTGTTCTATTGGGGATATAAAGTTGATCAAGATAGAGGTCTTTCCCTCCGGTGCTCAGTTTAGTGGAGATGAGAAAAACATTCCAGAGCATAAGTCTAGATAAGCACAGGAGGTTAATGGGGACACAATTGGAAGGGGTGAGTTTCAGTATGAGTAAAATCATATTTCAGGTATCACAGACTGTTATCTCTTCCTCACTTCTTGCAGAGTGGTGTGCAAGAGAAAGCCAGCCATAGTAGATGCAAGATTAAGGCAGCTCAAATGTCAGTATGATGGAGTTGTGGTGCATTAACTGTACTCTGAAAGGTGTATAACCTCATTTTGTGGAGTTTCTTGAAGTCAGTTTATTAGAAGCTTCTATCTTAAGTCCTTTCGCCACTGTACCAAGATAATCTGTCTGTTGATGGGTTTTATTATATATAGATTAAAAGATTGTATTTCAGGAAAACCCAAGGACACTAGCAGGTGTCACAAATACTGTAAGTGTTGTATTCCCTAAGAAGTTCCTTCTCTCTTAGGAGAAAAGGCATTTGTCTTGTTTTTTGAAGGCATCAGTAATTGAATTGTAAGACACTTAGAGCCTACTAAACTGGGAATATCTGGGGCATTTCAGGCCATGCAGATATTGGTGATCTGTGAGAACAAACACTGGGGGTCACTGAGTGTGCTTTCAGACTAGGACCACCACTCTACAAAAGCCACAATTGGATGTCACTACTAAAAATCACTGGCATAATCCAATGTTGTTTGTTGCATTTTGTGCTAGCGGCACTCAGATTTTATGGACTGCTGAATACCTCCACGATCCAGATTCTAGTTATCCAAGCTGATCAGAGTAAACCATGGCCGCCCCCTCTTTAACAGTGTAGATGAGGAAGCTCTATTCCTAACTTGGATCTTTAGAAGTGGCAAAATACAAGAATGAGGTGCTTTTGCTTTAATCCAAAGGTGATCATGTGCACAGAAGTAAACAATTTATTGAGAAAACTAGACAGCTCCACCAGCCTCATCATTTAACCACTTGGACAATGACAATCAAGGAGGGAATCTAATGAACTGAGCACATGGAAGATCTCAGGCTTGCCCTTGAAATGTGCACTTCAGCCTACAAGTACATTGATCCCAAGCTGATGCTGTCTATAAATGCTCATGTTGCTTTTAGCCATGTAATAATGAGAGGATGAAGAATAATGACACATCAAGGCATAGGAAACAAAAAAGATATGACAGACTAGAAGTAACCAGAATCAGAAGTCTAGGAAACCATGCAGTACCTACAAAGTGATACAGAGAACCATGTGAGTGTGAATGGGGGTCCAGGCTGGAAAGCAGAGTGTTAGGTCCATGTAATTTATGAAGATAGAAAGAAAAGGTGGATACTGTGGTCCCAGGGATTCAGAATCCAGTCTCTGAAAAGGTCAATGTTGATCAATTAATGAAAACAATGCTGGTAAACAGGTTGTGACTTTCAACTAAGGGCAGAAGCTGTTTACTTCTGATGTAATTTCATGGTCTCTGTCTGTAGGTAGATTAAGAATTTACAGGGGGAGGTGGGACTGGGTGTTGGTGGATCTTGAGTCTTATACCTTCTCAAGTATGCATACTCATGTTATTCACACAGGAACAATAAAAATATTAATATTAAAGATATCTTAAATATTATTATATATATGACAGTTTCCATTAATCAGGTGCTAGTATCATGAAGCACATCTACACAGGAAAAGTGTCTTCTTAAAGCAATAGTTTGTACGAGGTGATACTTACCTGGTATTGCCCACACTGGGCATCAGAGTCTTGAAACTAATTGTCAGATATCTATTTTTAACAATACCTGAAGGAGTAAGAATTATACATTTTATTATATATTTTTATCTAATAAAATTTTATTATATAATTAAAAGAATTATGTATAACAAACCTTGTGGAAGAGGGATATAGTAAAAAAAAAAAAATCTAGTTCCTCTTCACGAATGAACTAGCAAATCTCTTTAGCTCATTGTAGTTAAACTAGTAATCTTCATTTTGGTCTGAATGTCCCTTTTGTCCAGTTCTTCTGACCTCCTTTTCACTCATCATGTTCTTGTTCCAACCTGAGATGATTACTTTGACTTACCCTTTATCTTTGATCTTTTCTTGGAAATGTTACCAACTGTATTTTTAAGATGAGTCTACAAAATGTGCTCCACCAAATCTTTGAGCCCCTTATCTCCACGGTTCAAGCTTTAGACCTTTTCCTAACCTAAGCATTCAGGTTACTGCATGGTGAACATTCTATCCCATTGTGTTGGGCCACATTCTACAACTAATTCAGTGATGGAACAGGGCTTTACTCTGATACCTTTGTGAGGAAGCACACCTCTCTGATTGGGGTGTAAGTGGCATGTAGTTTCTCCCATTGGGCTGAACCCTTCTGTGAGGCACTGTTATGTGCAACTCCGGCAGCAGCCTAAGAACTTCTTAGTTAAGCTTTGAAACTGCACGGCCACATAGGCTACTCACACAAGCATTTCATTCAATCTTTACAGCAACTGTGAGAAATACATACTATCACTCAAGGATGAGGGAATTGTCAAGAGAACAAAACAGGTAAGTAGCAGAACTATTCTGGGAATCCAGGTCATCTGATTTCAATCCCAGACTGGTTCCTCTAGAACAGATTAAATGCATTGCACAAAGTCATTGGAACGTTGGAAACTTTCCACTTAAAATGGCCTTGGACCTAAAGCCTTTATATTTTAAAGTAATGTAACTTCTCTGTTTTTTTAAAAAAATTTTTTTTGTTAATGTTCATTTTTGAGAGAGACAGAGTGTGAGTTTGGGGGGGGAGGGGGGAGAGAGAGAAGGAGACACAGAATCCAAAGCAGGCTCCAGGCTTTGAGCTGTCAGAACAGAGCCTGAAGCAGGGCTCAAACTCATGATGTCAAATGTGAGATCATGACCTGAGCTGATGTCAGACACTCAACTGACTGAGCCACCCAGGTGCCCCTCTGGTTTGTTTCTTAATTTGGTTTATTTCTGATTGGCCACATTACATAATTAATTATCATGTCTAATTAGAATTATAAGTGATTTCAATGAAAGAAAGCAGAGGCAAGCAATAAATTCCAGTTCAGTCAATGATTATGAAAAGCAATTCAGTTTTAGCTAATTTTGAATAAAGCATATAATTATGTACAAAATTGTCAGAAAAACTAAAACAAAATAAATTTTACAAATAAAGGATAGTTTGTGTAGAAGTAACACATATAATTATATTGATATACTAATAAATTCCACCATTTTTAAAGAAAAACCTATTGTGAATACTTTGGGGAATTTTTTAAATTTGTTTCAAAAAGCATTTCCTTATCTCATAATGTTATTATAACAGAAATTCTGTCTGCAAGCCATCTATAGCACTTATGAAATCTGTCAGCTTATATTCTGAGCAAGAATTTTTTTTGTCTGATATTTCATTGACATGAAAAGAATAATGATTTAAACAATGCAACAATAAAGGCATATTTTTATTAATATATGAGATAAAGTATGTTTAAATTTATATATGACCTAGCATACATAAATATTTATGCCATGTCATACAAAATATATAGTAATGTAAATATACAAATATAAAGATATATTCCTGATGTCCTCCTCAAAAAAAAAATTCATATTAGCAGGAGTTGAAAAATTGGCCTATGTGTTGTGAAAATATGCATTGAACTTTTTTCTTTATTTTAATAAAAATCTGTTTCATTTATTTAAGTCTATTTAGTTATTTTGAAAGAGAGAAGCACAGGAGGGAGAGAGAGGATCCCAAGCAGGCTCACATTGTCAGTGCAGAGCCCGACACAGGGCTTGAACCCATGACTGTGAGATCATGACCTGAGCGGAAATCGAGAGTTGGATGATTAACCATCTGAGTCACCCAGGTGCCCCATTGTCTTTTGTTTTAGTTCTCTCTTTGGTTTTCTTTTTTTTTTTTTTTAAAGTTTTATTTATTTCTGAGAAAGAGAGACAGCATGAGCAGGGGAGGGTCAGAGAAAGGGAGACACAGAATCAGAAACAGGCTCCAGGCTCTGAGCTAGCTGTCAGCACAGAGCCTGACGCACGGCTTGACCCCACCAACCGTGAGATCATGACCTGAGCCGAAGTCGGAGGCTTAAGGGACTGAGCCACCCAGGCGCCCCTCTCTTTGGTTTTCTTAAGAACATAGGCTGCTGAGTTCATTTTCTCCCCCAGTGAATATTGCCCATTTTTTTCTAGCCCAATTATTTGGACTAAGAAGACTAAGTTAAGGCTAATTGGGAGCAAGTTGATTGAGGGCAAGTGATTGATTGATTGACTGATTATAGAGAGAGAGTATGTGTGGGAGTGAGGGAGAGGGGTAGAGAGAAAGAGGGAGAAAGAATGAGAATCCCAAGCAGGCTTCACACTCAGCCCAGAGCCCAACCCAGGACTCAATCCCTGGGCAGAAATCAAGAGTTGGACCCTTAAACAACTAACCTGCCCAGGTGCCCCTGCAAGTGGTATATTTTAAAAAGTGCTAATAAAACTGATTATCTTTAAAAAGATTTGGAGAAAACTTGATTTTTCAAAAAAGCTGTTAAGCCTATATATCTTGAATTCATAATGTTTTGCACCACTGAAACAATACATCAGAGTATTTTGAAGTTTGAATAGTTAGGTAAATAGATTATATATACTAAGTCCAAATAATAAAATATAGCGTGTATTTCTATGTCATGTATTTCTACTCTTTGATCTGGTAGATTGTGGATAGAATATTTATATAATAATTGTTAACTACTCATGTTCCTAAATTTGTTTTATATGCTTCAGAAAAATTAGTATCGTACCTAATTTTTCAGTGACTTGTATATAAACTAAATCCTAATTCTTATCTATTTTTATGTCTTAGTTATTTTTATTATTATGGTGATATTAAAACAACTTTGGACTCATTAGAAAGTACAATAAAGCAATGTGCTAATTTACTCTCCCACCAGTATTGAATGAAAAGTATGACTAACTTTTTTATGTTAGGCAAAATATGATGCATCATTGTTTTATTTCTGTGAATATCTTTATTTCTGTTAATTTGAACATTTCTTCAAAAACTCATTGGCCATTTTATTCTATTTTAAGTATTGACTGTTCATATTCCTTGTGCCTTTTTTTTTTCTTTTGGGATATTTTTAATCTTATTACATACAGCTTTTTATAAACCAAGACTCTTAATCCTTTGTGAAACATATACATATATATGTATATATATATGACAGACACTTTCATTTTGTTTTTTACTTTTAAATTGTGTGTAAGTAGCGGCACCTGGGTAGCCCTGTCAGTTAAGTGTCCAACTTGGACTCGGTGGGTTCAAGCTCCCCCTCTGGCTCTGTGCTGACAGCTCAGAGCCTGGAGCCTGCTTTGGATTCTGTGTCTCCCTCTCTCCATCAGTCTCTCTCTCTGCCCTTCCCTGACTCAGCCTCTGTCTCTCTCTCTCTCTCTCTCTCTCCCTCAAAAATAAATAATCATTAAAAATTTTTTTTTAATTTTGTGTAAGTATGTTTAAGTAGGGGGGGGATGTGTAGAATATTTTATTTTCATATAACCAAATTTATCAGTCTTTTCTTTTATGGTTTTCCATCCTGGAACATATAAGTGTTCATCCAGGTTTTGGTGCCTTCATGATTTCTTGGTTTCAGAATCTATTGTTATGAAAAATATAAGGATATCCAACTTCATTCTTTTCAAATATGTGGCCAACTATTCCAGTACCTGTTATGAAATAATGTACTTTTCTGCGACTATGAAATATAAATCTTATTATATACTAAATTCCTGTATATACTTAGATCTATTTATAGAATTTAAATTTTTGTGCACTGAACAGACTCATTTCTTTCTGAAACTCATTTTTCATTACTGTATCTTTTTAATGTTTATTGATTTATTTTGTGATTGAGAAAAAAAGAGCGAACATGAGTGGGGGAGGGACAGAAAGAGAGGGAGAGAGAGAATCCCAAGCAGGCTCCATGCTGTCAGTGCAGAGCCTGACACAGTTCAATCTCATAAACTGTGAGATCATGACCTGAGCTGAAATCAAGAGTCAAATGCTCAGCTGACTGAGCCATCCAGGGGCCCCTCATTAGTGTATTCTTAACAAGTGCTTAATATATGGTATGGTACACCCACTTTTACTTTCTTGAGTTTTTTAAATAAATATTTTTATTCATTATATTTCTTCTTTTGCCTTAATTTTAGAATCATGTGTCATATGACACTAGCACTTTTGTTATTATATTCAGTCAGGTTAATTGGTAAGAATTAAATGGTTTATGGATTTGAACCTTATTTTTAATGCTTTATTTATTTTTGAGAGAGAGGGAGAGATAGAGCACATGCCGGGGAGGGACAGAAAGAGAAGGAGACACAAAATCTGAAGCAGGCTTCAGGCTCAAAATCATGACCTGAGCCAAAGTCAGACACTTAACCAATTGAGCACAACCCAGGCGCCCTTGTAGATTTGAACCTTCTAAACTTACCCTTTAATGAAGTTATTTTTTCTTACACTTCTCAGTGAAGTTTGAGGCTTCCTATATATAGGCTCTCTATTTCTTTGTTAATTCCAATGATTTTGTGAAAGTTTTTAACTGAAAGCAAAAACACTTGACTGCTGGGGCTCCTGGGTGGCTTAGTTGGTTAAGCGACCGACTTTCGCTTAGGTCATGATCTCACGGATCGTGGGTTCGAGCCCCGCATTGGGCTCTGTGCTGACTGCCAGTTCAGAGCCTGGAGCCTGTTTCAGAGTCTGTGTCTCCTTCTCTCTCTGACCCTCCCCTGCTCACGCTGTCTATCTCTCTCTCTTACAAATAAATAAAAACATTAAAAAAAAAAACCACTTGACTGCTGCTGAGGTAGTAGAAAAACAATTATTCCAAATATGTTAGATAGTTAAATTAATCAGTAGGTGGGCTCAAGAACCAGGTTCAAGGTTAATCTTCCAAGGGAAACGATCAGACCCCCCAAAGTAAGGTCTGATGAGAAAACTGTCACTGCTGCCACCATCATGGGCACTAGTAGTTAAGGTCACAGCTATCACCTCTGCATTAGGAATTCAAGTCTACAGAGCCTTCTTTACTTCTAGAGGCACTTCTACCTCTTCATCTTATTTGCACTGGCTAGAACTTCCAGAATAATGTCACTATTAATGATGAGTATCTTTTTCTTATTCCTGCCTTTAATGGGAAAAGAATGTGTCATTCATTTTTGTTCCCTATTTCATATCAGTCCGGAGAGTGTTAGGGAAATTATCTTCAATTCATAACATATTAAAAGATTTGTTCTATTTCATTTTAATTTTACTTGTGTTTTTTTTCCCCTCATCAGACATGAATTTTCAATTTTATCAGATGTTTCTTGCTTAGAATGATCGTATGCTTTTTTAAAAAAATTTTAACCTATTAATGTAATATAGTAATAGGTTTAAAATCTCTTGTTTCTTCATATTATGTTACAAAATTGATACTCACTCTTTTCTTCATCTTTGTTCAGAACTAGAAGCAATTTATCACGATTAGACTGGACAAGTTCTATTAATAAAAAGTATCCTGATAGTTTTACTCTGTATCCATTTGCATTTTTATGAGTCCCTCCCATTTTTATTTAAAATTACTTTCTCCTATTTTAATGCTTAGTTTGTTTCCCTTCTTTTTTATTTTAGATCTGGCATTTTATGGGACTGAATTTTCCTCAGAGTACAGTTTGATCCCATCCCATATTTTTAATAAATCAAGTGTTTAATGTTTTTTTTTTTTGGCATTTATACTTTTAATTTCCCCTTTTAGCCAAGAATTATTTTAAAATAATGCTTTTAGGGGCGCCTGGGTGGCTTAGTCGGTTGAGCGTCCGACTTTCGCTTAGGTCATGATCTCGCGGTTCGTGGGTTCGAGCCCCGCGTAGGGCTCTGTGCTGCTTGCCAACTCGGAGCCTGGAGCCTGTTTCAGAGTCTGTGTCTCCCTCTCTCTCTGACCCTCCCCTGCTCATGCTGTCTCTCTCTCTCTCCTAGAAATAAATAAAAATATTTAAAAAAAAATAAAATAATGCTTTTAATTTTTAAGTCCTTACATTTCTCATATCTTTCAAAAACTGATTTCTAGTTTTATTACATAGAGGTAGAGAATGTGGTCTGTAGTGTGTTTTCTTACCTATAATTATTTGACCAATTCAGCAGGAAACCTGAAGAAAATAGTAGATTTAGAGGACACTGTATTGGGCATGAATGTTCTCTTTAATCTTTCTTTAAAATATTTTAAAGTAAGCTTAGTATTTGCATAAGATAGCAGGTAAACTATTATTGGTTTTTGTTTACTGATGGCAGCATCAATTTAAATGTCTCTATGCTCAACCTGAATTACAGTTTGTCTCAATTAACTCAATATGCCTATTTTCATAAACTGTTAAGGATTTTTGAGTTTTTCTTTTTACTTCTACATAGGAAGCTCATTTTTCTGCTCTCCTATATGAATGTATTATGTTATTACTCATTTATACAATACAATCATTTAAAGTATTAAATACTTTTGTTTGCTATAATTTGGGTTTATTTTCAATATTAACTTTTTTAATGTGGGTAAATACCACTTTTAAGAATATTCTGTTTTGTTCGTTTCCTTGTTATTTTGTAGAACATGGTTGGAGAGTGGACCTTATCAGAAGAAATGGTTGAGAATTTACCACCCTCCAATAATACCATATTGGGTCATGTGATTCACAGATTAATTGAAAAATCTCATCCTCCTCAAGTCAAAACAACAATAACAGAATTACCCTCATTTGCTATTAAAGGGTGCTTATTGGGGAAAACATTTAGTGGAAAAACTACTGCTCTAAAGGCTCTACAAAAAGGTAGAATTTCTTTCTTTTTTTTTTCTTTTCCTGTTTATTGGATTCTGTTTACATTGACTGTAGCTGCAAATGACTAGGTCTGTAGACAACATACTTAAGAGTCTGCTGATATATTGAGAAACTCTGTCATCATCAGAAATTTTATAATGGAGTAATCATATAAGTACTTGTCCACAGCAGGCACTTTTAGTATTTTAAAGTCATAAACTGGGACTGTCCCAAGCAAACCTAAAGATATGGATATGTTACATACTGATGGTACATAGTCTAGAGAAGTAGCAAGTTTTAAACTTTTCCTCATAGATTTATTTAGGTAAATAAATGAAGGGAGAAATTAATAATTTGTAACAAATACAAAAGAAATCTGCTTAAAATTATAAATGTGTTCATTTTTCACATCTGTTGAGTTCCATCTTTTTAATGAGCCTTTGGCTTTTTCTGTTGAAGTCCATTCAGCTAAAAACATAGGTTCCCATTGGTTTAGTTTGTTGGGGTTTTTTTGTTTTGTTTTGTTTTAATTTTTAATGTTTTATTTATTTCTAGGAGAGAGAGAGAGACAGTGCGAGCAGGGGAGGGTCAGAGAGAGAGGGAGTCACAGACTCTGAAACAGGCTCCAGGCTCCGAGCTGGCAGTCAGCGCAGAGCCCGACGCGGGCTCGAACCCATGAACCGAGAGATCATGACCCAAGCGAAAGTCGGACGCTTCACCGACTAAGCCACCCAGGCGCCCGTAGTTCGTTTTTTTTTGTTTTTAATTACACTTACTTTTTACTGTTTTTACTAGAACTCAAAATTTACAGGCTAGTCGATCTTAGACTATTCTAATGCAGAGAAAAGTAGAGTAGATTGTTATTGAGATGTTAGAAGTACCTTCTTAAGCAGCTTGACAAAAGCACAATGAGATACTACTTCACACGCACTCGGATGGGTATAATTAAAAAAAAAAAGAAAAGAAAATAACAAGTGTTGGTGAGGAGGTGTTGCGTGGAACACCTTGCCGGTGGGAATATAGAATGGTGCAACCAGTATGGAAAGCAGTTTGGTGGTTCCTCAATAAATTAAACGAAGTATTACCATATGATTCCAATAATTCCAGTATGGAATATATACCCCAAAGGATTGAAAACAAATGTTCAAAATAAATCTTGTGCAGAAATATTCATAGCAGCACTATTAAAAATACCCAAAAGGTGGGAAAAAAGTCCATCACCTGATGAATGGATAACAAATATAGTATATCTATACAATGAAATATTACTCAGCCATAAAAAAGGAGTGAGTACTCCTAATACATGCTACAACATGAATGAACCTTGAAAACATGATGCTAAATGAAAGAAATGAGACACAAAAGGCCACATATGATTCCATTGGTGTGAAATATCCAGACTAGGCAAACCCAGAGACAGAAGGCAATTTAGTGGTTGCCGGGGGCAGAGATAAGAGGTAAGGAGTGAATGCTTAGTGGGTATCTGGTCTCCTCTTCGGGTGAGGAGAACTTTATGGAACAAGATAGTGGTGATGGTTAGACATGTAAATGGCCTAAAGAGCTCTGAGGCATATCTTTTACAAAAGTTAAAATGGTTCAATTTATGTTATGTGAATTTTACCATAATAAAAAAAAAAACCAGCTTAATCCAAAAGGCAATTCTAGAGAGCCCAAACGACAGTGTTATGGGGTGAAGCCAGCACAGAAGGATAATTATGTCAATTTCCTAAATGAAGTTATTAATAAAATTGTCTGCTGTACTTTAGACTTTCCTATTCAGATACTTTCTATTGACACTCTTGTCCAAGAAGCTATCAAAGCATTTCATGACAATGAAAAAGTCAGTGAAGCCCTACCAATTGAGAAAGAAGATGAAAAAAAGGCTCTGCCAGTTCAGCAAGAAAAGAGTAAAGAAAGCCAGGCAAGTGTGTTTTAGTTTTCTGCTCCTCATATTCTAGAGATTTGAAGTTGGATGGAATCTAAGAGATCTTCTAGACCAGAGGTTAGCAATGTTTTCTGTAAAGGTCCAGAGAGAAAATATTTTAGGTTTTGTGGGCCAAGAGGCAAAACCAAAGTTGTTATGTGGACATTTACATAGCGAAAGAGAAGATTCCTCCCTACCACTCCCCCAACATATCCCAGTTTGCCTGGGTGGGTTATCCAGGGTGGTTGGCCCACTTCATGCCCAGCTACCAATAGCTGGAGACAATCTCCTGAAGAAAGAGCCACACGCTGGTAAGACTGGTAAGGGGGGAAAGGGGCTAAGTTGCAAGAGGTAGGAGGTGGGTGGGGTATGTGTGCTATGGGCAGAGTTCACCAAGTCACCAGCTCTACCACTGAGACCCTGGCAGTGGCCAACAGTGGAGTCTCCATTGCAAAGAGACTGTGCCAGCTTTGGGCCATGACTGATGACTGAGGCATATGTGGGGGGGGGGAGAACAGAGAAGGGGTGAAGGGGTTACCAGACTTGGTCCCTTGGCTCACAATGGTATTCCGCAGAGGGATGCCCAGGGACTATATACAAAACAGTTGGTCTGTGAGTAGATCTCAATCAGAGGGGTTAGTGAAGGAGGAGGAGGAGGTCTTCTTGTGGTTTACCTGTATCACATTCCCATAAATATTGCATCTTTCTACATAATTGCATGAAGAGTCTAAGGTAGGAAACAGCAGAATGTGGCCCCACCTTGAGAATCATAATGTGGTCCAGCACCCTCATTTTAAAGGAGAGACAATAGAGGTCCCAAGGATGAATTGGCTTGCTTGGAATCAGAAGGCATATTGATGGCTAAGCTTTGAGTAGAAACCCAGATTCTAAATCCAGTATTCTTTCCCCTACCTTATGTTGTCTCTGCAATTGAATAAATTAGCAGAGATCTAACCTGATCATTTGCATCAGCTGCAAAATAAATACCATTTAACCACAAATTATGAAAATAATTAGGAGATGTGTGGGTTGCCTCTTATTCCGATGATAGATAGTGTACATGTTTTTTCCTTATTTTCTTATGGCTCTGACAGACCCTTCTAGGACTTTTCTTTGTAAAATAGTGTTCCATAAACTCCACCTCTTTCTCAGGTTTCACTGCATTTTTTAAAAAATTTTTAAGTGTTTATTTATATTTGAGAGAGAGAGACAGAAACAGAGTGTGAGCAGGGGAGGGCAAAGGGAGAGAGAGACAGAATCTGAAGCAGGCTCTAGGTTCCAAGCTGTTAAGACAGAGCCTGATGCAGGACTTGAACTCACAAAATGTGAGATCATGACCTGAGCTGTAGCCTGATGCTTAACTGACTGAGCCACTCACTGTATTTTCAAAACAGCAGTTCCTGTATTTTACATAATAATTGAAGGCCATTGGAAAGACAGAGTACACCACAGGCTACTGTGTGTTTCTATAAGAATAATCATCAATTTTATGTGTTTTCAGAAATCATTCAGTTATTCTTAATATCATCAATGTTATAGATAAAATAGTGTTAACCTTATTTATAGAAATAAAAATTTTAATGTTATTAAAATGTGACAGTGTTAAAATTTCTGTGAGCGTATGTGTGTTTTCTCCCCAAAGGACCTACAGAATGTATTTGCAGCTTATCCAGCTTCAGATGAAGCATTGCCAGAAACAGAAGATAAAACTGTACTTAGTAAGTGAGATATCAAAACAAATCATCCATTGTTTCCATTAGACAGATATTTAGTGCAAAAAGTTTGTGCACATGTGTGTGAGCAAACTTGCTTTTAAGGAAAGAAAGGGGAGACAAGGGGAGTTTTGCATAGTTGTCTACCTGGTAATTTAACAGAGAGAGCAAAGTAAACACGGAAGTCCCCAACCTTTGTCTGTAAATAGGGATAAGAGATGAGTATTACAAAGGAATCATTTTAAGCTCCTTCAAGTAGTTGCTCAGTTTTGTTGTGCTTGTGGTAACAGTTGGGATAAACCCTCCCTCTCCCTGGCTTTGCAGGGAGATGGCAGTTTATTGTGTCTTTTCGCCCAAGAAGATCTGAGTGAGTGGTAGGGTTGGGGCTCCCTGCACACTGCTGTGTTCTTCACTGTTTGAGGGAGGCAACGAGGTCTGGTCTCTTGCTTCCCCCCTCCCCCCGAAGAGTGGTTCCCTACATAAAGTTTATGTCCAGCCTTGGGCAAGGCAAATAAATAGAACCAAGCTTCCAAACCTAATAAAAAGTTACCTCATTTGGGATTTGGGTTCTAGTCTTTCATATGCTTTTTAGAAACATTAAAGGAAAACAATGTTAAGTCTTCAATATCTTTTCTAGCTGTGCTGGTGAAGGCTTGCCATATTTAATAGTTTCCTCATATTCTAGCATAAAGTTCAGATCACCCTGTGGGCATGTCATTATTGCTGTCACCACCGGACTGTGTGGTGAGCATGGAGCTCTCCAAGAGCAGTTGTGTTTTCCATCTTTTAAGAGGGTGTAATCCATCCCTTATGTGTTTCTTACAGGATAATTTTCATTGCTTTTTAATCTTTTATAAGTATTGCATGACATATTTTATTACAAAAGTCTAGTTAATTATAAACAGACTCTGAAAACTTGGTTTTCCCCCATAGAATTCAAGTAAAAAACCCAACTGACTTCTAGACTTTTCTACTTTTAGACATATTTGTTACTTGTAACTTGATAATTCAGGAAAATAAAATTTAACAAATTAACATTCTAACAAATTTTCTTCAGACACTCAGCTATTTTTCTGAAAAAAAAAAACAAAAACAAAAAACCAAACCCAACAATATTAAAGTATTTCTAATGATATTATTATGAGTGAGCCATAACAGAAGGAAGTGGAAAATACCAAGCCACACAATGGCCAGGATTTTAATGTTGTAGAACAAAGATGAAGACATTCTGTGGTGACTCTATTACTTCTTTCCTCCAAGCATCTCAGGCATGGCTGGATCCAATAACCTATCTGTCCAAGGCCATGGATGATCAAATACTAACATGGTTGTTAGTGGTAAATACTGGACTTTATTATTATCACTTTTCCTATCGCTAGGTACTGAGACAAATAAAACTGCAAAAGCTGAAGAAGTCAAATCAAGTGATAGTTTCTCTGAAGTAAGTACTGTAACTAATTTTGGCTACTAGTAGATTGAAATATGTCATGATTCATAGTTTCTTGGTATCTCTTCAAATGGAATGAAATAGTAATGTGGTCCTTTTTTAGTTTAAAGTAATTATTATGGTAAAATATTAACTAAATCTGAGTTACTTAATATTCTTTATATTCTTAATATTCTTTATCTCTAAAGCAGTGGACATTGCTATTCAGTTTTACCAGGTAAGAGAGTAACCGTGTGCTTCTTAAATTTTAGTCAGATGTCAGGGTGCCTGGGTGGCTCAGTGGTTAAGCGTCCGACTTTCACGTAGGTCATGATCTCATGGTTTGTGGGTTCGGGCCCCACATCGGGCTCTGTGCTGACAGCCAGCTCAGAGCCTGGAGCCTGTTTCAGTCTGTGACTCCCTCTCTCTCTGACCCTCCCCTGCTCACGCTGTCTCTCTCTCTCTCTCCTAGAAATAAATAAAACATTTAAAAAAAAAATTAGTCAGATGTCAAGCTTATATTTATATGTTTTTCTTTACCATTTAATTTATTACTTTTCTTTCCTTTTCTATCCTCTTTACCTTTAAATACTTTTTTTCCCCAGAACTTCTCCTTAGACTTATTGGTGACTCTACAGAATTTTTTATTAATCCCTGAAATATTCACAACAATTCACTCATTGTTACTTCTAATGGAAACTAGCAATTCCTTGTATAGTATTACTTTTATGTATATGGAGATATCTTTTTGTTATCAAATAGAATGTCCTGATTAATCAAGTGAGATTTTATTTGCTTTATTTTTATTATACTTAGTTACTTTTATTATGCATTTCACCTTGGGAAACAATTTTAGTTTTCAAATATTTTAGATTTCAAAACTTCTTAAAGATATAAAATGTTTTGGAAGGATATACACCAAACTGTAAGTATGACAGCAGTAAAGAGGGAAATGGGCTTAGAGAAAGTGATGAAGGGGAATTTATCATTTTTACTCTGTGTATTTGCAATATAAATTAACAGAAAGGCTAAGTGTATTTTTTTAAGTTTTTTTAATGTTTTATTTATTTCTGAGAGAGAGAGACAGCATGAACAGGGGAGGGTAAGAGAGAGAGGGAGACACAGAATCTGAAACAGGCTCCAGACTCTGAGCTAGCTGTCAGCACAGAGCCTGACACGGGGCTCTAACCCACGAACCATGAGATCATGACCTGAGCCGAAGTCGGACGCTTAACCGATTGAGCCACCCACAGTGCGCCTATATATTTTATATTTACTTTTATTGAGTTTCAATCCTCTAAATTCCATATTCAATTCAACTCAAAGAGCATACTATTTTTGGTGCACTGTTGTAATTATTTGGGGTATGTCAATGAACAGAAAAGGCAAGGTTCTTGGACCTTAAGGAGTGTACATTCTAATGTAGACAGATAACAAACCGTAAACACAGAGTAAATGAATTATATGACCCATTAGATATTAGTGAGTCAGAAGCAAGGAAAATATAGTGTGGAGTAAGGGGTCAGAAGCACAGGTCAAGGCCTGTGGGCAAAGAGGGAAGGTTGCTGTATTAAACGGGATAGGCCTTCTTTGAGAAAGTGAGATCTAACCAGATTGAAAGAAGAATGAGGGAACCTGCCAAGTGCATCTAGGGAAGCATTTCAGGCAGTAAGAATAGCTGGATGGCAGCCATGAGGCAGGAAGGTGCCTGGCCAGCAAAGTGGGATAAGAGTAAGGTCTAAAGTTAGAGAGATGAGCAGGAAGGGAGAAAAATCAGGTCAGCATCACAGGCACGATGAGGACATTTGAAGTAAACAAGGAAATTTTACAGGGTTTTGAGTAGACATCTGATATCATTTGACTTGTAAAATACTCACTGGTGGTTAAGAATCAGCACTAGGGAATTTTCCTATGCATACAGCAGCTTTATTGGACTAGCCCTTCTACAGATAACTATCAATGCTGGACAAAATAAAAAAGCTACTTATTTGATGGCCAAAAGCCAACTGTAAAAAATCAAAGTGGCAGACAGGCAGGTAACATAAAACTGTATGGAACTGGACCACTGAATGAAGGGAACTTCCCTGGTCAAGAGGAATGCTGGTACAGCTTATCCCAGAGCCACACCATGTCTGTGTGGCACAGCAGTGGCTAGAAACGTTCAAGAGTTTCAATTTAAGGTACTAGAAAATGAAGGCTGGCAATGCCAGAGCAGCTGAGAATTAAGAAGAAGATCTTGGCAAGGAGGGAGCCACACAGAGGGGCCTCAATATCCATACACCCTTCCCCTGAATGCTCATCTGACTCCAGAATTGTACCAGATGATCCGTGTCTTCACCAGAGAGCATGACTATTTTACGTTCCCCCACAAACACTTGGATTCTGACTTTTAAATTAGTTGTATTCAACCACTCATTGTTTATTTTCACAGCTCACTGTGCGTGCTCAACTTGGTGCAAAATCAGAAAAGTTGCTGAAGAAAGGAAAGAGCATTTCTGACATGTTGCTAGTTAGCATCCTGGTAAATGCTATTAAGTATGTATTTTTTTAATCTATTAATATATCCTTTATCAGACAGCAATATATAAAGAACAATATAGTATTTTTATTTTTAATATCTAATAAATACTGTTCATCTACGTGATAAAACCTAACAGTGAGATAAAGATATGTTTTGTGATTTTTTGTGCTTATATTTCACTTCCCCCACTTTACCAGTCTTCACTCACCCAGGTGAGGGTCAGGTTCTATTCCCTTAGGAATTCAAGAAAAAGTTAGACACTTGGAAAAATCAAGGGACAGATTATAGAGGGGAGGGATCCTGATTGTGGGGTCACAGGTCAGTGCCCTTCCTTGCTTTCTGTTTCAGGAGAAGGAAATGGACCCAGGGATCCAAAGGCTGGTCAGTACTGGATGGGAAGGCAATGAGAAAGGGAGGTTGCACCGACAAGAAAGGAGTTCTAACAGAGAAAGAAAGAAAATCGTAACTTTTAATCCAAAAACACAAATCTCAATTTTACATAATTAGGAGTTCAGAACAGCAGAGTTGAAGTTTATTCCCCTTTCATATGGTTTTTCAAGTTAAAGACCCAAAATAATAATTCTTAGGGCTTGATTCTCTATGGAGGATGTGGTACAGAAAGCAAAGACCCAAGAAGTGCTCCTGACACTACAACTTCTAATCTAACTGAGATAAAGAAGACTCACTTGATGTTTTCTCAATTACGAAGTACAATAATTATTAATTGTATAGTGAAGTGAATGAGAGCAGAGTTCAGGTTAGGCGGTTATGGCTCCATGCTGGACTGGGCAGAGTAGGAGGGCCTTTCCAGGTTGGCATTTTGAGTATCCACAGTGTGCTAAGCTCAGTGCTGGGTTCTTAAAATGAATCATTTCAGTTTATCCTCATAACTGCCCTGTGAGGTATGTTATCCCACTATGTGTAGAAGAGAAACAGGTTCAAACCTATGACCACAAGCTAGAAAATATAATGCTTATTTACCTAAGTGAGGAAATCAGTTTGTTTGAAGTAAATGACTCAAAACTGTGAGAGACATAGTTATAAGGAGGTAAGTTGTGGCCAGTTAGTTTTTTTGTTTGTTTTTGTTTTTTTTAAGTTTATTTATTCTGAGAGAGAGATAAGGGGAGAGAGAGAAAGAGAGCGAGAGAACAAGTGAGGTATGGGTAGAGAGGAGGGACAGAGGATTCAGAGCAGGCCCAGCACTGACAGCACAGAGCCCGATGTGGGGCTTAAACTCACAATCTGTGAGATCATGGCCTGAGCCAATGTTGGACGCTTAACCAACTCCTGAAATATATTTGGAGGGCAGCAGGGACCTACAGAAAGATTTTAAGCAAAGGAGTGATTGTGGTGCATTTATAAGCCTCATGTTAGCTGTAAGGTAATAAAATTTGTGCCAAAGGAGGTTACTGTGAAGTTGCAGGAAAGGTAAAGGCAAGACTCATTGTATTGTTATGTCCAAAGTACTTGTATTTATCAAAATGTTAACAGTTTGTCCATTTTCAATTTAGTAAGATACCTGTGGATCAAGGATGGGTCTTGGATGGTTTTCCGATGACATTAAACCAAGCAAAACTTCTGGAGGAAGCTCTCACGGGCTGCAACAGAGAGATTCTAGAAATGGAGGAAAAGAAAGCACAAATATCCACATTGGTTGTTGACACTACAACCCCCAACGAAGTGCCTCTTCCCCCTTCTGCATTTGATTTTGTCATGTTATTAGATATTTCAGATAATTCCTCACTGGATCGCATGAATGATACAATGGGTAAGCTGGACATTTTACCCCTTTGTTTTGATATTCTTTTGTATATCTCAAAACTCTTTGTTCATTTCTTCTTTGACCAAACCAGTGAATATTCCCATTTACAATTAGAAGTGGCAATAAGAAATCCATTTTAGATTTTCCAAAGAATTATGTAGCAGAGCACGTTTGCCTCCTGCTTTAACCTTGGTGTTGAGCACTGCAGAGAACTAGCAGAGAATTCTGTGCTGACTGCGAGCATCTCACAGAACACTTCCCTCAAAGTGGCAGCTCCCCTGGCACAGAGATGCCCTTTTTGAGACTTGTATGCATAGAAAAGCTTCTTGTGGTTGGTTAGTACATCTTGATGGGTCACCCTAATGAAGGTCATAAATCACATCTGTTCTGCATAGCAAGGATCTAATAACATCCTTCCGTGAGACTGTGTGTGAAGTTAGAGGAGCAGATATCAGTTGGCTGAAGTTCTCACATGACGAGGTTGAATAGTCTTCCCAATAGTCATGCTGTATTGAGTACTTTTTGTCATTGGAATGCAAATATTTATTCCACAGATTAAATACTTATGGGGAAAGCATATCTTCTTGAACTTTGTCTTGCCAACTTATGAGAAAGTTTGACCATGGGAAAGTTACTTCATTATTCTAAACCAGAGTTTCACAATCTGTATCATAAAATGCCTCATTGCATTTTACAGGTATTAAAGGAAAACTGTTTTTTTACTCACAACACCACTGACACCAAATGTGCAGGATTCCTATCCTACCCAAGTCTCCAGTTCTTGGGAGACACCAAATGGCTCTACAATTTAATTCAGTACTGGCACTAACTACTGATAATTAGGGAAGACTCCACAGGTTAATGGCTCAGCCCCCTAAAACTTCCCCCAAGTCCAATTTCAAGGAGTAGATCCCTTGGTTACCCACACTTCTGTTTGATGTGGCTGGAAATCGGGAGTTTCCATGACCCTTCCTCAGGTTTGAATTTGCTATAATGACTCATAGAACTCATAGAACACTTACTATTACTGGTTTATTATAAAGGATATCGTAAAGGATACAAATGAACAGCCAGATGAAGAGGAATATAGTGCAAGGTCTGGAAGAATCTCAGGCTCAGGAGCTCTGGTTTCCATGGAGCTTGGGTTACACTACCCTCCTGACATGTGATGTGTTCACCATCCCGGAAGCCCTATGAACCCCTTAGTTTAGAGTTTTTATGGCAGTTCTAATAAGCATGATTGATTAATCATTGGTCATTGGTGACTAACTCAGCTCTCAACCCCACTCCCCTTCCTAGAAGTCTAGGGTCAAGGCTGAAAGTTCCAGCCTACTAATCACATGGTTGGTTCCTCTGGCCACCAGGCCCCGTCTTCCAAGGGTCCTCTCATTAGCATTAACTCAGGTAATGTTGAAAGGGGCTTATCATGAATAAGAAAAAATACTCCTCACACCTACCACTCAGGAAATTACAGGTGTTTTCCAAGCTCTTTGTCAGGAGCCAGAGAAAAAGACCAAATATGTTTTTCTTATTATATCACATTATCAGTGGTATTAAATGAAATACGTATAAAACACTTAGGATAGTATCTGGCACATGTTAATAAACATGTAGCCAATACATCAAGAAGAATTATGGAAGACTTGAAAATGGACAAGACATTATTGGATATCCTTTGAGTAGAAAGCTGATTATAGTCTTTTGGACCCCTTTGGACTATCTGCATCCATGGGAGTCTGTGCCTTTCATTGACTTTGACTCAGATCTATAACTCTATAAATTATAGGAAACTAATAGCAATTCAAATGATTCTTGTCCATAGACATGCAAATGAATTTTACTCAATTAATATATAATTAATTTCTAAACTTTTGAAGAGATTACAAGTATTATATTGCTCCATACATTGTAACCGGTTTTCATCTATTAACATGTATTTGAGCATTCCTGATTGCCGATAGCCTATTATTCCAATTCTCAT
The DNA here is from genome assembly GCF_003009895.1 of Hyaena hyaena. Taxonomy (NCBI): domain Eukaryota; kingdom Metazoa; phylum Chordata; class Mammalia; order Carnivora; family Hyaenidae; genus Hyaena; species Hyaena hyaena. The sequence continues at coordinate 1,723,408 of NW_024080940.1, forward strand.
TTGAACTGACACACATCCTGCTGGTTCCCTCATTAATTCAAAAGTTAAGTAATACCTTTTTACCTTTGTTTGAGAATCTTGGTTTTACCTTTATAAAAACAGTATCCTTTAACAAATAGCAATACTTATCATTCTTTTATTACTGCTGTTATTACTAATACAGTGACATTCAGAGCTGGGAGAGACCTAAGGGGTCATCTATTTCAATGCTTTCATTTATAGACGGTAATGTAAAGCATGAGCACTTGACTTGCCCAAGGTCATACTCATCCTTATTTTGAGTTTGTGTAATTTTGAGGTCTTCTTTTATTGTTTACTTAAATAAAATGACAAAACCATTAGATACTACTTTAGCTATTGATCCCAGTAGTTTAAACTGGGTGCTGTCAACCAAATCTTAAAAGAGAGAACTTACTTCTATCCATAAAGGGGGTAGGAGCAATGCAGACTATAGTGATGACTCTGCTTGACCAGCCCCCCACTCCCCAACCACCCCAGTTCAGGACTTAGCTGAGATTGGCTAACAGCACTGCCAATCCATGGCCCACTGGTGGCAGAACAGGACCCTGAACTCAAGATCAGTCTGATTTGAAAGTGGATATGTCAAGTTGTTATAAAGTACACACAGAGACCTTTTGAGGAGAAGGACCTTGAAAGCTGAATATAACTCAACAAGAGCCGGAAAAGGTTTGCCTACCGTCTTGGGGCTCCATAGGAAGCACATTGTTGTATGTTTCAGAAACAGAAGGAAATCAATTGGTGACAATTTTTCAAGAAGTCTAACTCAATCCAGTTTGAGTTCTTTCAATTCCCTATCAAAATTACATGACTAGTGATTCTGGCAAATTTCTCAAAGCTGACAGTATCATCTAAATTGTTTAATTCCTTGGGGTGCCTGAGTGGCTCAGTCAGTTGAGCATCCAATTCTTGATCTTTGCTCAGGTCATGATCTCGCAGTTCATAGAATCAAGCCCCATGTCAGGCTCCACACTTGGGATTCTCTCTCTCCCGATCTCTCTGCCCCTACCCTACCTGCGTGCCTGTGAGCACTCTCAAAATAAATAAATAAACTTTTAAAAATAAAATAAATTGTTTAATTTCTCTATCTTGACCCTTGATTTATAGTTAGGCTCAAAAATGCCCTTTATCCCCTACCACAGGGAGAACTTCTCCTTTTTCAAGTTTTATGCACATATACACATCATCATATTAATCTACCCTCAGAACTTAGTATTAAAACACAGTGTGGTTTTTCTTTTTACCATACATTTCTAACATTGCATATTTCTTAGTTTGAAATGAACTGAGCCAATTGTTGGATTTAGGCCAGCTAAACCATTAAAACTAGTATGAAACCATTAAATTTATAATTCTTACTTATTTTGGTCAGAATTGAGTATGCTAAATATGCCCACAACTTTGAAAATAAATCTGCAGCTTTCATATTTAAGTATTTTAAGTTAGGAAAAAGTGTTATTCTTTCATATCTATAGATTTTTTTCTAAAAAAAAAAAAATAGATTTTTCCTTCTTAGAATATAAGGTTCGAATGGCCTTTGAAATTTCCTCATTAGTTAGTCAAGACCTCAATTAAACTGTTTAGACATATAAAATTCTACCTTTCTACAATATTTTGTTCATTCATATATTAATTTATTATTTATAGCATGCTAGCTGAGTGCCAGACATTATGCTAGGCACTGGATATGGAGTAATGAAGAAGAAATGGATCCTCCCATTAAAGAATTAAGTGGAGATTGTAGCTAAGGAACCAAGGGATTGCAGTATAGAGTTATGTGTCCAACATGGCAGCCACTAGCCACACATGCTATTTAAACTAGTTAAAATTAACAAATTAAACATTCAGTTCCTCAGTCACACTGACTACATTTTATGTACACATGTGGCTAGTGGCTGCCACATCATATAGCACTGGTGTAGAATGTTTCCATCATCTCAGAAAGTTCTATTGCATAGCACTGGTCTAGAGTGAAGGGAGCTAAAATGGCACCACTAGTAAACATTCATCTAAGATTTATAATTTGCCAGGAACTGATAATAAACAATGAAAAGCAAGTCCCTATCCTCAGTAGTGACAATGTAGTGTAAGAAGAAGCAAAAGTAAGCTGCTTATATAATAGAGTTACTTGTGTGCTATAATAGGTGTGCCCAGCATAAGAAGAGGTTAACCAGTCCAAGAAAGGGAGAGAGGTAGAGAGAAACACATCACAAACCTTGGCAAGTGAGCATGGTTCATCTAGACAACAGCAAATACCTCAGTAGAGCTGAAAGGCAGCAAGGTATGGAAGAGGGGCAGAAATGGGCCTGCAGAGTAGGCATGGGCCAAGCAAAAATTTTGCCCCAAGTTAAGATGTTTGAACATTTTCCTGAAGCCATGTGAAGTCACTGAATGATATTAAAGCTGAGATTTAATGCAATTAGTTAGATTTTTTATAATGGCCATTCTGGCTCAGGATGGAGGATGCATTAGAAGGGAAGTGACATTGGAAACAAAAAACAAATGAGAAAACTCTTACCCTCTGAAAAACAACAGAACCATCACAACACCTGAGAGAGGCAAGATGGGAATGCTCCGCTTCGAGTGGTATTTAGAAGGCAAACTACAGAACTCAGTGATCAGTGAGGGTGGGAGATGTGCCACAGGGAGAATGGGATGACCACAAGTTTCTGACCTGCAGAGTTTATGAATGATGCTACCATTTACTTAGAGAATATAGAAAGAAACACATAGCGATTGTTTAGGGAAACATTAGGGAAACTGTGGTACTTTTCAGTTAAGATGTTCAGAGAACAGTTCTCTAAATGGGGCTAGATGTCAGGAAGGAACCATGTACTAAAGTTAATGATTTGAAGGTGCAAGATACCACCTAGGAGTAAAAATGTACTTTAAAGAAAGATCCAGGATGACCCCCCAGAAAACACTGGAATTTGCTGAGGAGAGCAAGGACGAGTGTTTAGAAGCAGCAGCTAGAGAGTAAGAAGGCCAGAGAAAGTAGTATCTCATAAGCCAAGAAAAGACAGATTTTCAAAATAAAATTGTACTGTTTTCATTCCAGACCAGTAGGGTCCTGAGATCCAGGCTTGGGAATGGGAGCCCAGCCTTCAGGGTCTGGTGCAGTGTGCTGTCCTGCGATGCTTTGGTCTGTGGAATAGCCTGAAGAACAACATCACAAGGAAGCAGCCGATAGCCAAAGTCAGATGGGCTCAAAGGCTGAACATTCGTCTAGCCAAGGCTGGGCAGAGAGGAATGGACCAGACTCAAAGCCAACAAGGAGACCTAAGGATAGGGAAACAGGCAGTTTAAAGCGTAAGGCTGTGTCAGAAAGGAAGATTAAGTGGCTGCGTGGGCTTTTAGCCAGTTCCTCAGTCCATTGTCCAGGCTGAGCAGGAGCAGCAGTGTTCATAATATGGAGAGACGTATAAAGAAGTTTTGAGTGCAGGCTCTGTATCATTAACTTCTGTGACTAATAGTAACTGGGAAAAAGTAGGAGGCCCTTCCAGGGCTGATAATGTTTGTTCATTGATCTGGGTACTGCTTTCAGTTTGTGAGGCCATTGAGCTATATATTCATGTATGCATTCTCTTTGTCAAGTATAATTCAACACACAGTTAAAAAAGTATAAAGTCCATAGCCTGGAGTCAGATTGACCGGAATCAAATCCCTTCTTTGTTGTTTATGAGCTGTGCAATTTGGGACCCATTACAGAATCACAATCTTGCTTTACAAGTTTTGTTGTAAAACTAAGATAACATGTAAAAGTATTTAAGAATTGTATTCTGAATTTTACCTATAAATACAACAGAGAAATCAAGTAAGATAAGGACTGAAACATGTGCATTGGCCTTGATGATTTTTGGTGACTGGAATGAGAGCTGTTTCAATGGAGTAGGGGACTGGGAAGGATGGTCTGGGTTGAACTGAGGCATGAGTGGGGGGTGAGGTGGAGAGCCTGAGTGAAGATAACTCTCAAGAAACTTAGATATCTATCTGTCTGTCTGTCTGTCCTATCTATCAGCTGAGTTTTGAGCCAAGGGATTAGTGAGATTACAAGTTAAGAAGTTGTGTATTTTTCTTCAGTGATGCCTACCAGTGCAGATGTAGACTTGGAAAGAGAGCTAATATCATCTAAGGCTGGTGTTGCAGAAGGACACAAATTGAAATTGTTAGGTGAGGGAGAGAAGGTGAAGTGTTCAACCATGAAACTCAGCTTTGCCAGAAAATAAAGTGAAGTCAAGATAATGCTGGTAAATTTGGGGTAAAGGGTGTAGGTATTTAGGGACTGAATGACTGTTGGAGAGATTCATCGGTTATATGGGAGTGCTAGAAAGACAAATCGTGGGAGTATAGGTCATTAAGATTGCAAGGATGGAGCCATTCAAGGTGATCACAAAGTACAGGATGTGGACATGGCCTTGGAAAGAGAGTGCCAGAAGTGGAGAGAAGGGGAAGAGACCATTGCCAGGGTAGAGTTTGGGGAGAGGAATGCTGATCGATGTTCTAAAGTCCTTGACAAATATGAGATAGTGACCACGACATGGTGCATGAAGCACCTCCCGAGAAGAGTTCCCTTCCATCACTTATCACTGGTGTCAGTAATCTTTTGGTTTTATAAATAACCTATATCATTATTCTGTATTCTAAATCACTTCATCTTTTTCTATCCTGAATGGAGATGGAGAAAAATTGGTTACTATATCCTGTGAGCGTCCCTTGTTTTCCTGAACACTATTAGTTCAGTCTTCTGTGTTCTCTTGCATGGATTAAATTCCTTTTAGTCTAGTTCAAGGCTCTCTTTTCTCTTTATGATTGTCCATTTATTCTAAATTTATGAGTTTTCTGGACTTGTACCATTAACCCTGAATAGGATTCAATCAGAGCTGTTGAGAATGTTTTTGTTTTTGGTCACTCATAGTCAGTTCCTTTATATCTGTTCTCTAAGGAAAGATCATAAAATCTAGAAAGGAATGTAATTTACCTTATTGGATTATAACCTAACAGCGACAAATAATTTTTATACATATTTGACTTTATGGCCACACTGTTATTTCATTCTTAATCTATACACCATAATGTTGATTTTCTAATTGTTTCCTAGTTTATTATTCACGATGGCCCATCACTTTACATTCTCACCTCTTCAGAGTAAATCCTGAGACCCTCTACATTGAAACTGCAGCTCTTCTTTAATGTTATATCATATTTTGTTTCCATCAATTTTGAAGAAAAATTTGAATTTTGATCCCAAAACTATATCTTTCTTTTCACGTTGTTAAACATTTTTATTAATATTGAACCAATGGCAGGATCATATCTATTTGGCTTTCTTGCATCAGTACTTTTTAGCAGTGCTACTGCAACTTTGCTTTAGCAAATTATCTAATTAACTAATGTTTATATCCTAGCTGAAGCATTTTCAAGTGAAGCATCTCATGAAGACAACACTCAACAGGGAGGTGCTGAAAACCAGGATATGAATAAAGACCAGAATTTAAGAGACCAGATTCAGCACAGGTTAGTTTAAAACTCAGTGTCCTGGGCTCACTCAATTAAGCCACCAACTTTTGGTTTTGGTTCAGGTCATGATCTCACAGTTCATGAGATAGAGCCCCACATCAGGCTCTGTGCTGACAGCACAAAGCCTCCTTGAGATTCTCTCTCTCCCTCTCTCTTTCCGTGTGTGTGTGTGTGTGTGTGTGTGTGTGTGTGTGTGTGTGTCTCTATTTGCCCCCGCCCAACTCATGCATGGAGTGCACATGCACACATGCCCTTTCTCTGTCTAAATAAATAAATTTGAAATAATAAATAAATAAAACTCAATGTTCTGCTTCTTATTTCTTGCCTTTTGAACGACTGACAACCAGTCACTTTGGAATTATCAAATCTAGAAAAAAAATGTATTTTCCAGCATTCAGCCTTTTACAAGTAAAACAAAACTAAATAACTTTGATGTTAAGTGAAATATTCATGTGCTAGATTTCATATTCAGAGCATAAGTCATCATAGACTAGCAAGAGAAGAATCAAATCAGGCAACATTTCCCCTTATAGTTCATTATATGGAATCCTAAATTAGCCCTCATTCAGCAAATGCCAGTTGAAAACCATTATATTTGAAAGAAGTAGGCATCAGACCACAGAGTGTAGTTTAAAACAATTTCCATTTTGCTAAATGCTGTTGTACAAAAAGAAACAAACAAAAACAAAAACACGCATTCTCTTGGTTGTGTGCTGTGTGCCCATTGGAAAAGAAAACTTAGACAATTTTATAAAACCCAGAGAAGTCTAAGAATATGATGTGAGCCAGAGAAAAGTAATTTTCTACATTAATTAGCTAATCAGCTACTTTAAGCTTATCTATTCTCAAGGAAGACAAAGTTTCAAAAAACATTCCAAGATTATTTGTGAGCCAAACAAATAAGTCTGAGCTATCTACACTTACTCAAAGATTTCTTTAATTTCTGTCTCTAAGAGAAAAATGGAGGACCTCAGTCTGTAGCTACCGAGAGAAGTGTGCTCAGAGTTAACTCTATGATGAATGCAGGTGATCTTTCTTTAGATTTCCCTTAGTAGACCAAAATTACACTAGAGGTTTCCTGAAATGGTGGCATTCTCAAATCTTCTTTTACTCTTACAAATACAATAATACCCTGATTTGTGAGCATAATTCTTCCAGAACATGCTTATAATCCAAAGTACTTGTATATCAAAGTGAATTTCCCCATAAGAATTAATGGAAACTCAGATAATTTGTTCCACAACCCAAAAATTATTACAATACCATCATGTAATATAATATAAAACAATAAAGAAATACAAAGTATAAAGAAAAATAAATTAACCTGCACTTACCTTTGAAGACATTCATGTCTGGTGTGAGGCAGACAAGAGAAGAGGGTTATTGTGTAGAACAACTTCCACTATCACTAATGGAATCACAGCTGTCTCTTGGCTCAATGGAATCTTTTTCCTTTTCATGCAACTTTAACAAGGAACCTACCCAATGACACTTGCTTTTGCCTCCTTTTGAGGATTTCACAGAAATGTGACATTGCATTGTCATTACACAAATCATCACTCGCACTGTTACAGCCTTATTCAGGTGGTATTTTCTACAAAATTTTGCAGTTTCCCACGTTTTACACATCTCCCTAATCTCATTGTCCCCTCTTCCTCTGCAGACAAGATGCAGACATAGACTTCTTACCAAATCTTAGAATTTCAGCTACTTACATACCTCATTTGTACTTCTCAATGATTTCCTTCTTAACTTCCATCATAGTCATCTCCTTCTTACTGCCTTTCTTGCCAACCTTTTTCTGCATGGGGGCCATTGTATATGCCCACACGGATGTTGTCTATAGTACAGCATTAATAAATTCTTGTTATGTACTACTATATTTAATGTAACTGGTGATAAGGCAGCAGAGGAAAGGCTCTATATCTGCAGGCAGCCTGACCTAGAATGAAGCAAAGCTTACCTCTTGTCTGGAAAAGCAAAGAACTGTCCATAGGTGCTTTGAAGTGACAAAAAATACACTAGTGCCAGTTGTGGGGACATTACAACGTTCCGAAGAATCAGTGATTTCTGCCAAACACCATGGCCTGAGACAGAGCATCTGAGCATGGAAGGCAATCACCGACAATTCCACAGGCAGAGAGAGAGAATGAGAGAAGAACCATTGGCGCAGTTGTGATTATGTGACATTCAGTGTCACATACTACTTGTATTGCAAGACATTGCTCATTTATCAAATTAAAAATAAATTTTAAAAATAAAAGCTAGAAATGTTTGTTAATCTTACAGAACACTTGCAGAAAAATTTACTCATGATCTAAGGTTTTACTATATTTCAAAAAATAGGGCTTAATGGTATTAAATAATTTCTTCAAAATAAATAATTTCTTAGAGTTGCTTTTTCAGTTTGAACTATTGGTAGTTTTTTTTTTTTCATTATACATGTCAGGTAAATCATGCATAATGTTACCCAAATATTTTAATTGGTATATGATGTTCATACAATATTTTCAATATTTTTATTTTGCAGAATTATAGGCTTCTTGGACAACTGGCCTTTATTGGAGCAGTGGTTTACAGAGCCAGAAAATATTTTGATAAAAATCAATGCTGAAGTAGATAAAGAGTCTTTATGCCAAAAAGTAAAAGAAATATTTACAACTGAAGTAATAAAAAAGGAGAATAAAGGTAATTACATTTCTTTATAATTTTGAACGTTTGTAACTAAAATGTGTGATTTTACCAAGTTTAGGAGAAAATGAAAATGCAATTACTGAGTTCTCTCTCTTACTTGGGTAATACTATCTGCAAATCTTATGATTTTAGCTCTCTGCTGCAGACATTTCTAAAATAAGACATGTTTCTTCTCTTTTTTTAATTTAATCAAAAGAAGTCATTTCACTGAAAGCATTGTTTTCATCTGAAAAAAAATAGCCAGGTTAAAATTATGGATGTTATAGAGAAGGTAAAGATTTCAGTGTTAACCTTGGGACTTTAACCCTCCTTTTAGGATGGGAACAATGGGCAGTTCATTTAAAATTATAAAATCAGTGAATTTCCTGATTACTAGCTGCTTATTTTAAGCCTCCTTCTGTAATACATCTCATCACATTAAACCATCCTGACCTCTTTCCTCCATTCAACCAATAATAATTGCCCACTAACTTTTCATAGTATTATTGAAAAGTATTATTGAATGGGATCTTGGGCCAATACACTGCCAAAGCCAGACTTCAATGGATAATTTTTATCTTGCAAAATTATATGGGAAATAAATCTTTCCTTTTGTTTCTCAGGCACCCCTGATTTTATTGACAGCGGCAGTTTCTTGGTGTAATAAAAATGGTCGAAGTTACCCCCCAAGGATTCTGAAGCTGCCTTGATAGCAGGCTATCTCCTGTCACTACGTTTGTGACCTAACCACCATAATGTTCCAGTTAACTGACACCAGAATAGTACATAATCTTTAGGTCTTCACTTAGTGAACCAAAATTACAGTAAAGCTTTCCTGAAAGGATGGCATTTTCAAATCTTCTCTTATTCTTTCATATATTTCAAAATATATGGCTTGATGGTATTAAACAATTTATTACTTAAGAGGCTTAACATGTTCTTTGATAGAAATTAGGCTGGAGGACAGAGGAAACCTCCCCAAACAATCTTAGAGTCTGTATTGGGAGGCAAAAACACTAATTCTCAGGTAGAGCTTCAGACATCTACAGGTTAGAAATCAGTTTGTTTTTGTCAGGCTCACTTCAACATTTTCATCAAGATTTTATGTACAATTTTATGTACAATTTAAAGTACAATCACTGTGTACATTAACAAACTCAACTGCTACTTACTTAAGATTTACATTCCTATTGCTTAAGCACTTTAAGAACGGTTTTATCATTAAAACCATAAACATTGACCCTAGCCCAGTATTCTGCATTAAACACCCTGATTAATTTGAGAAAATAAAAAAATAAAAGGATGTAGTACTTCTATATATATTCTGAGGTGAAAAATAACTATAGTGTACTCTTAAATAGGAAAAAGGTGTTTGTATATAAAACAGCCGTTTTTAAATGTTTATTTATTTTTGAGAGAGAGAGCATGCAGGGGAGGGACAGAGAGAGAGGAGACAGAGGATATCTGAAGCAGGCTTCATGCTGACAGCAGAAGGCAGGATTAAGGGCTTTAACCCATGAACCTATGAACCAATGAACCCATCCATGAACCATGAGATCATGACCTGCACCGAGGTCAGACACTTAACCGAGTGAGCCACCCAGGCGCCCGTGCTCAGCCCTCTATTTAAAACTTAAAAAGCTGCCCCACGACACTCCTGATCCTGTTTATTCTTCTGTTTATTTTCTCTACACCACTTACCACCTCCCAACCCCTTACATAAATAATTCATCAGGTTTATGGTTTGCTTCCCACCACTAAAATGCAAGCCTCACAAGGCTGTCGGAGGCCTGCTCCGACAGGTCCAGGGGTCCCTGAAGGATGGACGGTGTCGGCGAGAGAGAGAGTGAGAGAGCCCTGAGATTCTTTCTGATCACCAGGCAGGCATCTCTGACCTGTCGGTTTTGGTGTCTTTATTTCAAGGTTCAAGAACAACATGAGATCAGAAAAAGGAATTTTTACAATGGGAAGCCTTTTGTGAATTACCTCAATCATAGTGAAGTTGAATTGTACAACTAAGGAAATAACAGGATGTTCTTAATGAAAAAATAGGATGACATATATATGTTAAGTCGTAAATAGGCTAGGAATTATTCTGTTTGGCTCTCAAAAGGATGCATGTTTTTGAACTGGTTAGTTTGTGGAAACCTATTTGATGCTAAATGTGTGTGAACACCACGGGAGCCCTAAAGGTGTTAGCCTTTTGCTTCTGGGTTATGCGTTAGCTACTCTTTTCTATCCTCATCGCAGCCACCTGTAAGGGAGGATGTTTGCAGATGGTATGCCTTTGGGAAGGGACTGCCATACATCATCAGTTAGAAGAAGCTGTACGTGTTAAGTTTTACCCCTGTTTGTTCCTAAACTCTAAATTAGGCTCTTTGTCTTGGGGCCAGGCTCAACTGTCTTTGATATGCAAGGCCCATAGGAAGAGGCTTTTGACAATCACCCACAGAGCTCTCATCTAAAATCTCTTTTGTAAAGGCAGGAATATGCTTTTCCTTATGTGATATCTGTGTTCGGAATATGGGTCTGATATGGAATATTGTGAGGCCTGGTCAATACCAGCAGGCTCATTTCTAATATGAGCCAGTAGTAGCAGAAGGAGATACCAGTTTTTGTTTCTCACAGCAGGAGCTGTGCAAACACTGCCATTTCCTTGCTGTGACTGCCATCAGAGAGGCCAGTGTGGCTCCCAGCACAAGGCAGTGATTTTTCCTTTTTGTTTTACTGATATATCTCTGGCATCCAGAATTGTGCCTGCTATGGATTGTACTACTACTACTACTACTACTACTACTACTAGCAGTAGTGGTGGGACTTTTACTTCATCGTTATGACCCTTCTTTTCCTTCAAGGCGCAATTCAAGTTCAATAAAATAGTTGCTGCATGAATTAAGGAATTGCTAAGAAGACTTGAGTGCTATACACTATTCTAAGTGCTTTGTGTGTATCTACTCCCAGAAGTCGGTGAGGCATATTTCTTTCCCCTTCTGTTTCCTTCGCACCTGCAAGACTTCTGTCACATTGCTCTTCACTTTCTCTTCATGCTTTCTTCACCTTGGTTTTCCACCAGGAATTTTGAAATAATCATTTATTTTCCTATTCCACTGCATTAACTACATCTAGATTGTTACTTTTACATTTGGCACCCCTCAATAAGCCTTTCTACCTGCTATACACACGCGCGCACACACACTCACACCATCATCATCATCATCATCATCATCATCATCACTATCACCATAAAAAGCAAAGAAAACAGCATTTCTAACAGGAAGAGAAGGCTTCAAACCCTAGTTTTAAAGACTGGATGATTTAAAGATGAGCCTTAAAACATACATGTAGCCTTAAATCAGCAAGGGCAATTTTATATTAATTTAGGCTTATCTTGGTTCCAGTAAAGTAGCAGGTGTCTAGAGTGTCTACTAAAGATTCATTCTTACCATCTTTTTTAAAGTTAAAAAGAAATTAGAAGAAAAGGAAACTGAGAAAAAAGAAGAAGTTCCCCTGGCTGAGCCTCCACCCCCTCCTCTCCCTCCTACTGAGCCCGAAAAAGAGAAGGAAACCCATCCTCAACTTGAGCATTCAAAAACTTCTACTGCAAAAGGGAAACCAACATCAGGTGATTGACAGAATAATTTATAATCCTCTTTGCCAGTTTCTTATTTTCACTTAGATAAGAATTATAAATAACAGTACCAATGCATTTATTTAGATTTAGACTTGAAGCAACTTCAATGGTTTGAAACCAAATGATGACTCAGATGGAAGTGGAAAAGCCCTTAGTAGCTAAGAGCATGGTTGTCACGAAGCCCAGGTACTTTACTGTGTAGGAGGGAGCGCGAGATCCTCATACACAGTTCCGCTGATTAGAATAAGGCCACAGATGAGAATAGGGAGGGCACAGAGAATAACCAGGAGGAACATAGAGCAGATCAAAAGGACAGACATCTGTTTGCTGAATCATAGACTTATGTTTTTGTAGAGTGAGAACATCTCCAGAAAATGAGAGTTAGTATAGCCTTATTCACAAGAATAAGGAAAAAAATCAACAGCGTTCATCAGAGACTAGAATTCATATGTAACTTAATCATTAGTGGGAGTATATGTGATAATAAAAGGATAGAAACAAGCATCTGGCATCTCAGGAAACCTATGTTTGTAATTTATAACATATATAGATAAAGAGTTTGTTTTGGCCTAAGTTCTTTCTAGATCTTGAACCACTAAGGACTATTAACTTCAGTGGTAGATGATAAATATAATGACCAAAGCAAAGTGCTCAACTATTGCAATGCCTGATATTGATAGAATGTTAGTATCAGTTTGGTGCTGTGTATAGGAGATAAGTGTGGCCTTGTTTCTGGTTTTCGCTTTGTGAAGCGACTGGCTCTGTATTAATAAGGCTACCTGGGAATCCGTGATCTTGTGTGTCAGGATTGCATTTCTAAACTCCATATCTTTCTGCTTCATGGAGATTTGAGGTGGATGTGAATTTTTTAAATTGAATTTATTTATATTAAACAAATAAATTTGAAGACTTGAGTAACATATATTATGGTCTATTAAAGACCACTGTGTACCAATAAAATGAGGCTTGACTAAAGGCAAAATACATAAAATCTAAAGAAATGTTTTTTATCATATGAACAATAAAGCACAAAGCTATAAATTAAATATGCACCCTTTTCTCACTGCCTCATTAGGAATTAAAAAACAAAACAAAACAGAGGTCTGGAGGAAAGATGGAAATCTTTAAAATGCTGTTTAGAAGTAGGGAAGACAGTTCTGACAGTGGCTCAAGCAAGCCTAGAGTTACCTAATACAGTCATTTAACCCATGACCATGGCTCTCCCCACCACTACCTCCCCCTCAGTCTGCTCACAGTCTGGAGGATCTAGGCATTTGAACCATTCCCTGAAACCAATCTCTAGTGTTTCTGGTTATAACACAGTTCAGTGTTTAAGTTTCTGAAGTTTGCTTGTGATTTAAAAATTGTATTCTTGAATACTGTGCATTGGAGGAAAAATAAAGCTATTGTTGCTTAAAAGAGTGCTGTATCTGTCTCTTTTTTTTTTTTTTTTTTTTTTTAAAACCAAGGACAGGCCTGATGCCTGATCTTTAAAAATCTATCCAAGTGTTAATCTCCAGAGGACTAATTACTGCCTTCCAAACAATGCATTATCTGAGAGAGATCTCAAGAGCTTGAGGGCATTGATGGGGCAGTAGTTGAAGGCAGCAAAACAGACCTCTGCATTTACAGCTCAGGGAAACTTAGTTCAGTGATTTTATGGGGAAAGTTTCTGTCAGGTTTGTTTATTTCTGTATAAATAATTTACAGTTTGTTTTTTCAAATGAGAGCATTTTCAGAAATGAAAGCCCAAGGCTTCTGAACATGCCCAGCTTAAATACCCAACTGCAGTCTTTAGAAGCTGAGATGAAAAAAGGAATTATTTACAAAAAAAAAAAAAAAAGAAAAAGGATGGAAATAGAGTAAAGAAGGAGGCATAGTGCACTGAGTACTAACAGTCACTTTGTCCCTGTATATTTCTACATTGTATATAGTTATGCATCTTATATCTACTTCCAATGTGCTAGGGATTAAATTTGAAAGAGTTCACAGTGTTCCATTAAAAGGGTTTATTACTAAGTCTACTACCAAACTTCAGAATTTACTCTAAAACCAAAGTTGTCAATGTGACAAAATACAATAGTACTGTATCCATGCTGCTATTGAAAAATATTTTTTGAGATTTCAGAATATATTTTGGAACTGGTTTAAAAAAATTAGTGCATGCTGACCCCAGAAGAGATTAGATTTGTCCACAATGCTTTATAAATTCAGTTTCCTTTAAAAATTCAGGTATCTCTATTTTTAACTTCTTTTCCCTGCCACTTTGTTTAGTACTAGTTTAGAACTACTTAAATAGTTGGTTGCCCAAAGTATTGTTATTAAAGGAATTAGGAGCTTAGCTAGGCTTTATTGTTGTTGTTATTATGCTTATTTCTAAAAAAGCAACTAATTCAAATGTTTGGATTTTATTTATTGTTTGTTTATTTATTTGTTTTAGTTTGGTGGTCAGCTATGTGGATTTTAAAAGTCCTTTTAAAGAGGTTAACAAAGTTTCAGTGTTAATCCTTCCCTATGTCTTATTTCTATGAAATCTTGGTTGATGGATCTGAGAAGTGTAAATGTGCTATGTGCTATGCACTTACACATAATTATCACTTCTAAATATCAATAATAGGTCAGACCGGGTCTCTCCATCATAGGCATTTAAACTGCCTCATATGTCCATCCTTCCAATGAAGAATAAACTGTAGCCCAGGGCAAAGGGTAGGTAATGATGGAACTTATTTGGTGAATAATGTGGATGCAGAGAACTTTTTCAAGGAACTATATTTATTATTTGGAACACCTTATTGACCTTGAGATCATCAATTTCCCATTTTCCCCCTTTCACTATAATATTGAACTGGAGTCCAAGGAATCCAAGATAAATATACCCAAATCATCCTTTACATGACAAGTTGTGGTTAATCCAAAATGGAAATCTACAAGTCACAAGGCAATCAAGTGTGGGGTCAGGAAAACTTCAAGGATGCACCATCTCAAGACAGCATGGTTATCTGGCCCTTCCTCAAGTTGTTTTTGTGTCGTTCTTAATACAGATTTCGCTGTCTTATTTTATAAGGATCATTTAGTTGAAATGAACAAAAAAGAGCTATACGATTCAAATGGACTTATAACTAACTTTTAACACTCTGCAGCCATGTTGCATTAAAGAGTTTACAGTCAAATCCACTACCAAGTATTGATCTTGTACTTAGGACTGAACTGTTCAGTGTGACAAAATAGAATAGCATATAAGGGCTGTCATTCAAGTTTTAATCCATTCCATCTTCAGATTAATTTTAGCTCATAGTAAAGACCTCACAAATATAACTGTTTATCTGTGAGAAATAACACTTGATTTCTTACAAATGATCTAGCCCAGGATATTAAAGAAAATCAGCAATAATGTTTATGTCTTGAATTTTGTTTAGAACCCTTGCTTGGTAAGCAAGACTCTCCTCAGGAAGGAAAAGGGAAGAAAGGTGACACAGCGCTCAAAAGAAAAGGTACTGCAGATAAAGACAGATGTGGTTCAATATGATTCTGGATTTTATAACCGCCTCCATGAAAAGAGCCAGATTTGTATAGTCGTGCACACTGAATACTTCTCTTGGGCATTTGTAAAGTATATGCCCTTGCCAAAGAATATAACCTCCCTATTTCCATAGTTTAGATTTTAGCAAAGGTCTTGCTGAGAAAAATGATGCTTGTGGGAAACAATTTAGAGAAAGGTCATATATAGAGTATCCGTTCATTGTAGATATTAGGTATTATCCTTGGGCTAAGCTATGCCATCAGAAAGCTCTATGCTGAACTGTATTTTCTTGGGCTACCATCAAATTGCTTTCACTGATGTGCACTGTACAAAGTCCTCAACTCCCTTCACAACATAGCATAGCAGTGGAGGTGAATCTTTCCTTATACCAATAACAACCTGGCATTTTATGTTCTGAGGGGATAGTATGCCCATTACATCGTTTAATGGCCCCTGTATGAAATCCTAGGTAATAAATGTCATTCAGAATCAAGGGACAGGACCATCTTTCTTCCTGTGAGTACTTAGATAATTAGCACCTCTAAATGATTAATATTTCCTATCCCGATTGTCCTAAACGGTAGTGGCTGTACCTGTGCAAGGGTACCAGGATCTCAGCATCTGCTTTCTAATTCCTCTCCCAGTTTTTTCCTTCCACTTTAAGTTGTCCTTGTCCTGACCCTAATTTCATTTAATTTTTTTCTATTTTATTATAACTATTTCTGTGAAAGAAAGGGGATATAGAGTTTTTTTTTTTTTTAAATATAATTGGTAGATGGTAGAAGAAAACCCTATTAGGCTCTTGAAAGCCTTTTAGTTAGATTTATGTTGAGCAGCTGTAACAACCACACAAAGGTTGAAATGCAATTATAAATAAATACAGTTGACTTTTTCAGCGTATGTTCAAATGGGGTTGTCATGAAGTAAGTGCCATTGTTTAATTTTTTATTACAAATTGCCAGTGCAGTTGCAAGTCACAAGTGTGCAAGTTCACAAAATGATGGGCTGCAAAGGCTCTTTATTTTGCCATTTAAAATTACATAACCATGATCCCCAAAGAGAATCTCATACTTTTCTGATTATGTAACATGATATATAACTAGGGCCACCTGGTCAATTAACACTGAGATGTAAATTTTAGCTAAAATGTTAAGCGCTATAATTTATGCTCAGCTCTACCGGTTTACTAATAGGAGAATAATTTTCACATTTACATTATTTATTCCTTATTTTCTCATATTGATCACCAAAAGCAAATGAAGGATCAACATAGAATTTTCAAAACTATGAATTAAATATACTATGCACATTAGTTACCAAATCAGTTTAAACATAATAATGTACATGGTTTAAGAGCATCCTTGGTTAAAAGCATACACACTCGAAACAAACCATAAGCAAATACAAGTTCAACCAGTAAAATATATACACAGGAATCATGCAGGTAGCTCAATTTAAGTAAGTAAGAACTTTCAAACTATTTTTGCTTTTATTTTACTCAATTTCTATTGTGTTTAATAATATTTGAAATAGGTGAGCTTGTAATCGTGATTTGGAAGTCTTCCAGTTATATAGAAATGCTGTTTTTCAGCATGTATAACAGGATTTCCTTCATTAAAAGGAAATCACAATTTTAATTCTTAGCATTTGAAACTAATATTATTGGGGGTGAACACTACTGACTGATTATCTGTTTATCTCAGGTCATTTGATATCATTATATTAAAATCATCTCTTACGGTTTAAGAAACGATCTATCTCTGTTCTTTCTTCAAACTTATCTGTATTTCCTGCTATTGACATCTTTGACTCATTTCTATTCTTCTCTGCATATTAGATCAATCTCTACCCTTCTTCTCCCAGAATCTTGACACTAAAATGCCATTTGCAAGTGTATTTTAGTGTTCTCAAAGTATTTCTTACTCTCTTCAACTCATCTGCCACTGTTCCATGTTATTGCTGCATAAAACAACAGCTTTTTCAACCCTATGACCTTACCTAGCAGTTGTTAATTAGGAGCTAAATGAAGAAAGTTTTTCATAATCAACTAGTTTCAGAGAATGTTGACGTATGCCAAATTAAAAAGATTTTAATTGCAGAACTTACAAAAATACATGAATACACATCTCTAAGGGACTGGGAGATACAATATGTAATATCCGAAAATATTTTGGCTGCAGAATTCTCTCTTACAGGAGTATCCATTGGGACTAGAGTTTTATGGAACAAACACTGGGGAATAGTGTCTTTAGGTCCACTGGCCTGCCCAGGTATTTGTATTGGCATTGATCCAGTGCTTACCTTCTGACTTGTCTTATATTTGTAGGTGCTACCAGGCCACTTAGCAATAAATGTGATGTCAGTGTTAAAGACATCAGTGATTGGGCCACATGGGTGGCTCGGTCGGTTGAGCGTCCAGCTTCGGCTCAGGTCATGATCTCGCGGTTCGTGGGTTCGAGCCCCGCATCGGGCTCTGTGCTAACAGCTCAGAGCCTGGAGCCTGTTTCAGATTCTGTGTCTCCCTCTCTCTCTGCCCTTCCCCGACTCGTGCTCTGTCTCTGTCTCAAAAATAAACCAACCATAAAAAAAGCTTTTTAAAAAAGAAAGAAACATCAGTGATACTTAACTGTAAGGACATGGGAAAACAGAATGAAGAAGATAAAGGACTAATGAAATTGAAATACTTCGCTGCATCCACTAGGGCAGTGGGACTTTAAGAGTGGTCCCGGGACCAGTAGCGTCCACATCACTTGGGAACTTCCTGAAAATACAAATACTTAACCAGAACTACTGAATCTATAACTTCTGAAGGGTCCCAGCAATTTTGTGTTTTAATAAGCCCTCTGGAGACTTCTGATGATAGCTAAAATTGGAAAACCATTGAGCTGGATCCCAAGGCTTATTACTCTACGATAGCCATTAGGATATCAGAGACATTCAATTATTTCTAATGTATTATTTATATGTCCCATTCCTCCCAAAATTGAAGTTGGTTCAAATTTAGGGAAAAAACATAAATACAAACTACTTCTCTTTCAACATAGAACAGCCACACTGAGGGCTAAATGATCCCCAACTTGCAAGTGAAAGCAGGTCTCTCATTAGAAATTGAAGCTTCCAGATGATTGGGTAAATGGTACTAAAAAAGAAATGCCCCCTGTTACACTTAAGATGTCAATATATTTTGTTCAAAGGTGATGTCTAATTCCATTCCCTATGGCATAAATACATTTTTACTCATTCACATTTTATTTTTCCTCTTAGAATTTTCATTGTTAAAAAATAGATAAAAGTTCAATTGAATCAAAGCACAATGGCCAAAAAAACTTCTTGGCTCTTATTTTTCACTGAATGATCATGATATTTAAGAAAAGAAGAAAAAAGAAATCATTCCAGTCTCACATTTACAATTGCCAACTTCTTCTGAGAGAAACCCATCTGAAAGTAGCCATAGTGTTAACACTTTCATTTCACCAGAGATTAAAGTTAAATAATGAAAAAATCATCATATTGAAATATATCAAATTATAAATATTGTTGGTTATTGCCTGAACAAAGATTTTCTTAATTATTTTTAAAATTTAAAAATGTCTAGATACAACTTCAGACCTGTGGATAATCGATGCTGTTTTTTATAAAGTTTTAAATTTCCTTTTGAGAGAGCAAACAGGAGAGGGGCAGAGAGAGAGGGAGAGAAGGAGAATCCCAAGCAGGTTTCACACAGTCAGAGCCCAATGTGGGGCGTGAACTCACAAACAGTGAGATCGTGACCTGAGCTGACGTCAAGAGTTGCACGCTTAACCGACTAAGCCACCCAGGTGCCCCTAATGATACTATTTTAAAGTGTCTAACCTGTCCATAAGACATAACTGACAATTTCCCCTCTACTTGTAATCAATATATTTTTAGCAGCATTAAAGTTTAAGATACATTTACTTTTCTAAGCAACATTATCATTAAATAATACTCATTAAGGAAATATACTTTGGAAACAAAGTGTTCCCAAATCTGTAGACATTTATAAACTGCATCTAAAGTCTCAATAATTATTCTGATGGTAAGAGTAATTTAAACTGAATGAATTTCTAAACAATAATAACCCTGACCCTTCAAGGAAATATTGGGCTTTCTGAGTTAAGTTACTTTGATCAGCCACAGATCTTTCAGACCATAAGAGTGCCATGCCACCCACCTGGTCTGGGTTCCCTTCTTGATGCTCTTAGGGGAAGTGAAACATATGCCCTTTCTGGATTCTGAACTGAACATTAGGCTTCTTTCTCTTCCTCCTCTTTCTCCTCCTCTATCTTCTCCTCCTTCCTCTCTCTTACCTCTCTCTCCCCTTCTCTCGCTCATGCCTTAATTCAGCCAGGCTTATGGCCCAGCAGGTACCTTCATCCATACTCCCTCACTATAGCAAGAAATAAAGTTTCCCACTCAGAAACCCTCTGTCTCATTCAGGGAATGTTGAGACTTTCAAAAGCTGTAATACCTAACCTCCTTCCCCACATCGTTCACTGACTCTGACTGACTCTTAATAGCCTCCTTTCTCCCTGCTCCCCCACCCACTCATATTATACTTTCTTTCTTTCTCATTCTGGATGGAGAATTTAATTTGCCATTACTTGCAATTATAAATGAAATGCACTTTACAGTCTATGCTTTGTAATAACCATATATTCATTATGAAAGAAAGGAAAGAGATAAAAATAAAATATCAAGTTGCTCTTCAAAGCCAGCTGGACGAAAGAAATAGAGTGGCTTAAACAAACTGGTACTGGGGGGCACCTGGGTAGCTCAGTGAGTTAAGCATCCAACTCTTCATTTTGGCTCAGGGCATGATCTCATGGTCCATGGGATTGAGCCCAGCACTGGGCTCTGTGCTGACAATGTGGAGCCTAATTGGGATTCTCTGTCTCCCTCTCTCTCTGCCCCTCCCCTGCTTGCACATGCCTGCTCCTTCTCTCTCTCTTTCTCTCTCTCTTGCTCACTCTCAAAATAAATAAACTAAAGAAAATCTGTTAGTGGTATTATTGCTTAATTTGGAGGCTGTAGTGAATTGAGGTTTTGATTTTTGGTTTGGTAATGCTCCCCAAAATTGCCTAATGAATTGCATGAAGTCCACAGTAATCCTAGATGTATTCATCTACCAGAATCTGGTTCTGTTCATCCACTTGTAGTGAAATGATGTAATATGTATGTTCAAGGTTCTCCTAAAGGAAAATCACCAGGAGGGAAAGCATCAGTAAAGAAGTCACCTGCTGATTCTATAGTGGTGTCACCTACTCCGGTAGTGCCCCCACCACCTAAGCCAGGATCAGAAGAATGGGTCTATGTGAACGAGCCAATCCCTGAGGTATGGCAGTTTAGATTCAAGCTACTAGAAACCAGTCTTCCTATTATTTACAGTAAGATTCACACCATTACTTGCACCATCTAGAAGGCCTTTCATAGCTGGTGATACGTATGCTCATCAAAAAGCCAAGGTGAGTTTCTGAGACTACTCATGGGACTACACTGTATCCGCTCTACTCCTTCAAGTTTCTGATTCATACTTTGAACTGCTATTTAGTGCTGAAAGCAGAACAAATGGGCTCTGTAAGGACCAATTTTCTCCCCAAGGACAAGCAGAGATGCAGTTTCCTGGAAGAATGACTTTCTCAGAACACACATCCAGCAAATTACAGTCCTCATCCATGTTCTCATGCCCACATTATAATGCTTTCAAATGAAGTTTAACCTCTGAATTTTTAGAAATAGAAATTTTTGGAACACGACTAAACTAATAAAAGAACAGATAGCTATCTGGCCTGAGAACTTTAAATATGTACACCCATATAAGGTCAGGAGATGCCCCTAGTGAGCCCTGGAAACTCCATTCAGTTTTTTGTTCTCTGACAACTGCAAGGCCCAGTCTCCACCTAGGCAAATCTGGTTGCTTCAAAAAATATATCATATTAAGAAAATCACCAAGAATGGTCTATTTTCAAAGACAAAGAGTTTTGTAAAAGGTGCAGCCTCTGTTTTCTACATCACAATCCTCAGGGAGTTCTTACTCTTATGAACTGTGAGCACTGACCATCTGCCAGGCATCTGAGACCCAATAGTGAATTTCAGTGATTGTGGTGTTGCTGTTCTTTCCTAGGGAAATGTATCATCTCCCCAATCAGATTATTAACTCTTTGAGAGAGGGTAGGAACATGTGGAAAAATTGACTTAGATTCTTTATAGAGCTCTAATGAATTAATTAATTAGCATTGATAAGGAAGTTAGAACAGAAAATATTTGATATCATTAAATGATAACTATGGATGTGTGTAATACCACTCAGCCAAACAGAAGCTACTTTTTGAAATAACTATTTAAAAACTGCCATAGAATCAGGTTGTTGGGAGGGTCGTCTGGCTGACTCAGTGGAATAAGCATCCAATTCTTGCTCTCAGGGTCTAGAGTTCAAGCCCCATATTGCGCTCTGTGCTGCATGAAAAGCCTACTTAAAAACGAAGTAGTTGTTGGGAAGGAGATAAAATTAAAATGATGTTACTTGGCAGGGTTTGGGAGTAAGAGACAAAAGTATTGAAATCTAATCCTTAACTCCAAACCTTGAAGCTCATGAGAAGGATACATTCATAGAAGACAAGAAGGAAATAGAGGATAGAAGTAAAAAAATAAATATTAACACTAAGATATGGCACCAGCTCCCATTTAGATCTTTTAGCAGGCAGGATTCAGGCAGAAAACAGATGGTAATTTAAGGAGAGTTGAATAAAAGGTCAAAAATAAGGGAACATACAAGGATTAATTATTACTCCCAGATAAGGAATAACTGGGAGCCATATGGCCTATAAGCCTGAGAATGTGAGGAAAGGGAGCAAATGCTTGGACCTCAAGAAGAGCTCTGCATGGAGAGGGCTGTGGCCTTCAACAGAGGGGTGCAGCCACTCACAGTGATGCAGCAGAGAAGAGCAGGGACATACATAACGAGAGCTTAGTTTCTTTCTGCTCTCACATCTCTTTCCCAGGAGACGGAGGACAAGGTTGTTTCCTGAAATAGTTCACATAAGTTAGCCTTCCAGGGCACTGAGCAGCATGAAGCATGAAGTGTAGGAGGCTGGTCTGGAGGGACAATGGAAAGATATGCAGCACAGAACTCTAGCTCTAGTAACCTAAGTGAAACCGTGTGGAGGACACATTCTGCTACAACTAGAAGTAGTCTAGAGCCTAGAAACAAAGCAGCCACATGATCCATTCTAGTCCTTTTCCCACCCTGAACTTCTCACATGGGCTGCAGAGCTTACCTGCCAAGGAAGAAGAAAGACAGATGCCTAGTTAAATTTTAATTTCAGATTATCAATGAGCTTAACTGGGCCTCCTATACTTTATCTGGTAACCCTGGTTCTAGGCATATGGACAGAGAAAGAGGAAAAGGGGAGAAGAAGAATAGGAAGGGGAGAGGCCGACTGAGTGAGAGAGAGAGAGAGAGGAGATAGAGAAAGAGAGGTTGAGATACTGAGAGAGATTGCTTTCATATCTGGCTCTCCCAGGTGGAGGCAGCAGCCAAGTTCCAGGAGAGCCCGGGTCCTTCTCCCTTTGTCAGCCACAGGGAAGGTACAGAGAGAATGGAGAAGGCAGTCAGAGTGAGAGGCCTTTGCTTTTTAGCTTCTGAAGCTTTGGTGCATGTTTGCTGTGGCTACCGATTTCCTCTCATGCTCAGTCTTATCCAATGAAAAGAAGACTATTTAACTGGAAAGTACAGATCTGAATACCTAGGCACATCATAGAAGTTTAAGTCCCCACACCCAGAAAAATTACATCCCAGAGACTGAAGAACCTACAGGCATGACATTATCAATATCTCATCGAAACCACAGAGGATATGGGAGATTCCAGAAGACCAAATGTAGGCAAATACTGAAATATTTAATAAAAGGCTGACGAGATTTAGTAACATACAGACCAATACTCTATATAGTAAGCCCCGACCAAATTTGAGAGAAAATCATTAAAAGCATGACTTCTGAGCATGTATAAACTACAAAAATGATCATCCAGGGGCACCTGGGTGTCCTACTCTTGGTTTCAGCTCAGGTCATGGTCTCATGGTCTTGTGAGTTGGAGCCCCACATCAGGCTCTGTGCTGACAGTTTGGAGCCTGGAGCCTGCTTTGGATTCTGTGTCTCCCTCTCTCTGCCCCTCCCTTGCTTGCACTCTGTCTGTCTGTCTCTCTCTTTCCAAACTAAATAGACATTAAAAAAATTTTTTTAGTGATCACCCAGAGCCCAAACAGTTTCACTAAGACTAGGTCCTGATGAACTGGCCCATTCCTTTTCCTTGAGAGCAAGGTTGGATACATGGATCAGGGAAATACCATTAACATTGTATATCTTGAGTTCAAAATAGTATTTGACAATTTGTCATGAAGTTCTTATAAATAAATGAGATCTGTGAGCAGGGTGTTACTTCAGTTAAGTAACTCGCCATGCGTAGAGTGTGAATTAATGTATTTAAGTCAACTAGGAGGGTGATTTAGTAGTAGGCTTCTTTAAAATGTTCTTTAGTGCCATTCTGGATACCACATCCTTTGAGAGAGAGAGATCATGAAAGAACAGAAGCCAGAGGGGAGAACCAGGAAAGAAAAAGATGTTAAAATAATGTCAGAGGAACATTAAAGGAACTGTAAATGTTTAAGTAAGTAAATGAATACTTCAAAAGTGGCTAGACATTGAATCATAGGCTTTTAGAACTAGATGGATCCATCCAGTCTCCTGAAGATTTAACTGATGATAAAATTGGGTTCAGACAAGTCTGCTTACATCCATAGTAAAATTTATGGAGGGCCTGTTATAAGCAAATGCCACACTGGATGCTGGGAATACAAAAACAATCAAGTTTCATCTTGAATCCCATCCTACCTATCCTCACTAATGTCCTCAAATATCTGACAGGCTGTCATAGGGAAGACTGTGTGAATGCAGTCTGCCCTTCTTTAAAGGACACAGCTAGGACCGGTAAGCAGAAACTATAAGAAGGCAAATTTCTTATCAACACAGGGAGAATTTTCCAGTAACATGAGTTGTGTGACACTGAAAGGCCTACCCTAAAATGTCTTGCCTAATGTATCAGTGAGGTCCATAGAGAGATTGGATCATTTATCTCTAGTATTTGGCATTTCTCAGTTGGAAAGGAGATTAGCCAGATGACCTCTCAGGTACTCATGTGTAATTCCCTGAGTAAATATATTCACAGCCAATAAGTGAATAAGTAGCACACAGAATTTGTATTGAATATATTATGCATCTTCAGTTTTATTTCATTTTGACTCTTTCTTGGTGTTGATTGTTGTTTTTTTGTTTGTTTGTTTGTTTCATTAAAGATAACATAGGGGCACCTGAGTGGCTCAGTCGGTTAAGTGTCCAACCTCGGCTCAGGTCATGGTCCCACGGTTTGTGAGTTTGAGCCCTGCATCAGGCTCTGTGCTGACAACTGGAGCCTGCTTGGGATTCTACATCTCCTTCCCCCTCTGCCCCTACCCTACTTGTGCTCTCTCTCTCAAAAATAAATAAATGTAAAAAAAAAAAAAAAAAAGATAACATAAAGAAACTCTCTAAGTTTTCATGGTGCACACAGCAAAGATAATACCACTTGGGTGAATTTAGAGAAATGACTCATCACCCTGACACAAACACTAGATATTCTCCATGAGAGGCAGTTTTCCAACTTAGGCAAAATATGCAATCTGTTTATTCATTCAATAAATATTTCTCAAGCACCTACTATCTTCCAGACACTGTGGTATTAATAGAAAAAACTATAGAGTGGTGGATAAAGCAATCATTGTTCTTGGCTTTATGAGACTGATATTCTAGAGGTGAATATGGACAAATGAATAAACAGTTGCCATTAGTCATCACTACTACAGTGGGAGAGGTACAGGGTGCTAAGACAGAACTCCAGAACTTCAGATGATGACCACCTAGACTTTTTGGATCACAGAAGGATTTCTGGAAGAAATTATGTCTGAACTGAGATATGAAAAATTTATTTGGAATAGAAATTAACTGGGGGAAGGGAGGGAAGGAGGAGCAAGAAGTTTCCCAGAGAACGCTTTAGATAGTTACAGCTGCATTTTGGTCTTTTTGCTCAGTATTGCTCTTTTGGCTCAATTATTCAGAAGTATTTTCACTTTGAAATGATTATTTGTATGCTTTACCATTTAACAGGAACTACCTTCATTTTTAGTTCCTTACTGGGAACTAATAGAAAAGTCCTATATAGACTCTGTCAAAACAGTGCTCAGGCATCTGCGAGAAGAGCAGCATATTGTGCTTGCTTACTTGTATGAGATTAGGTAAGTAAAGTTTCCAAAGTTAGAATTTTGTAGTCTATGGGCATGTCATGTAAGCTCCATCTCATTCTCTTAATCCCTTACAGAAAAAATTTCCAGCACTTTCTAAGGCGTCCGGATCATAAGCAAAATTTTGTATCTCAGTGGCAGGCTGATTTCAACTGTCTTCCTGATGACCTGTGGGATGATGAGGAAACAAAGGCTGAACTACACCAAAGAGTAAATGTAAGGAAATCTGTGACTTATCACACCAGGGTCTCTACACACTCAAATATTATACTGCAGAACCCTAACCCATTCCCTTCTTACCTTCATGAGGAGGGAAAGTGTTTGAACACTTAAGCTGGGAACTTTCATGAGCAATGGCTCTTCTGAAATTGAATTCAGAATCAGAATATTGTGGCCAACACTTCCAGAAAGAGGAGCCATGTCCAGCATAGCAAGAGCATCCTTGGCATCTGTATTGTAAACTCCTCAACTCTTTGTTGGGTGTTGTAACTATATTGATGCCTGGTATTAAACACATGCCTACCTTGATTATAGTCATAGGGTTGGGTGATGTCTGGGAGAAGAGGAATGAGCAAACTTCATGGAAAACCTAAATGGTTGCCAATATTGAATCGATCCTTTGAGGGAGAGTGTCAAATCTTGTACATTTTTGTATCTCCACCAAGCACAGTACCTAGTACTTGATAGGCTGATTTTCATGAGGTCATAAATGGAATATATTACCCTGATGCTTTATAAAAGGACTTCTGAAGTTCAGGAAGCCTGATGTCAATATCTAACCTTTTGTCTTTCCTGTATAAATTTACAGAGCCCCTTATTCTGTCAGAGGAATTCTTCCCTTTGCCAGCACCTTAAGTATAGGTTACTAGTAGTCAAATCTTATTATAATCTTAATATTTATTTGTACAACAAAAAAAGTGCCAAAGTCAGCCCCATAAGCCATTCATCTTCTCTATATTTTTTGAGCATCTGTCATGGTCCCAGAGCAGTTCAAAGGTCCGGGGATACAACAGTGAACAAAAAAAGTCTATGACCTCATGATATTTATGTTCTGGTAGTCAAAGACAAAGAATAAGCAATAAGCAAGTGAGTATATAGAATATACAGTGAGTATGTCATTGATAATAAGAGCTTTGTGAAGAATAAAAAAGCAGGGCAGGAAAGTGTTGTTGATGTACATTTTATGTATGGTAGTTGTGGAAAGGCCCACTGGGAAGGCGCCATTTGACAAACTCAGGACAGGAATGACTGAGTGAGCCATGTAGATATTCGGGGAAAGAGTGTATCAGGCACAGAGGAAAGTAAAGTCAAAGGCACTGAAGTGGGAAGATGTGTGGAATGTTTGAAGAACAGCAAGGACACTGATGTGGCTGGAGGAACAAAGTGAGCAAGTCAGAATAGTTGGTGATGAGGTGGGAGAGATCATAAGGGATCAGATTATCCAAGGCCTTGGAGGTCATTATTAGGATACTGATATTTGTTTGAATGAGAATTGAAACCTTGGCTTCTGGTATTTAAAAGGATCTATAGTGGAGTAAAAGCAGCAGGAAGACTAAGTGGGAGACCAATAGGAAAGTTTTGAAATTAAATGAAGGCATTATAGTGATTTGGATGACCAGGGTACTGGAGAGTTTAATACAAAAGGTATTGAATTAACAAATGTTCTAGTAAAACTGAAGTATTTTACCTTTTCTTAGACATTCCTCAAGCAATAATTAATAGTTATAAAAATCCTAAAATATACCTGCTTCTTCTATCTCTTTCCTCCTTAATCCTAACACCAGCCCTCCTGTATACTTCTTTCCATATCAGCCAAGTAATTGTTGGTAGAATGAGAAGGCTTTTAAATTTTCAGTACCTTAAGTGAGATTTTTTTCTAATTCCAAAAGTACCATATGCTTATTGTAGATACATTAGATATTAAACAGAAACAAAATTTAAAATGACAAATCCATAATCCCATTGTCAATAGTTAACCATTTTTTACCAGCTTGGTACAAGATTCTTTGCAAAAAAAAAAAAAAATAAGACTGCAATGAAGATACTGATTTGTAACATTCTTATTCAACAATAGAACATGTTTTCTTTCTCAATAAAAATTTATTTATCTCATCATTCTTACATCTAAAAGATATTTCATTAATGAACTATATCATAATTTAACAAAGTTCTATCCTTAGTCGCCATTTCATTAACCAGTATGTGTTGACTATGAACTTTTTATCATAGAAAATTATACAGTAAAATTTCATCTAGCAAAATATTTACCACATCTTAATTATTACCTTGGGAAATTTTCTAAAAAAAAAAAAGTGAAATTGCTGAATCTAAAGCTGTGCTTATTTTTAAAACACTTTTGCTTCATATGTCCAAAATCAGGTTTAGGATGGGGCTTCATATCACTTTCATTTTTTAAAGCGTCATAAGAATTATGATTGAAACAATTACTCTATTCTTTTTTTTTTTTTTACATTTTTGTACCTACATAACCTTGCAGAAACTAATGAAAGTGGGTTAAAAACCTCTGTGATGCTTATATTTCTATTGATTTTCCTTGCTATATCTTTTGCTCTATAAATTTTAATGTAGCAGCAGTTCACTAAACTGAACATGTGTATATGCTGGCACTGTCTTGTTTCATCCTCAGGACAACCCTCTGTGGGTGGGAACTAGTAGTAGTCACATTTTATAGGTGAAGAAATATGGTAAAGGGATAGTAAGCATCAGAGCTGGAATTGGATCCCACACTGCCAGGCTCCCTCGCCCATGAACATTCATTAAACTGTTTCTCTGACATAGTGGTATTTGATGCGAAGAAACATCAGTTATCTCTTCATGGTCTCCTACATTCTCTAGAGTGCAAAATAACCATCTTTTCCCCAAAACAACTACTTTTGTACTGAATTTTACTGTATCTGATGTCAATACTGTGAACCTGGCTTTGTTTATTTGTATTTGTCTCATATAAGTTTTGACTTTTGACCTTTTTGTGTCATTTCATTTCATGTAAGACTCTAATAAGCACCATATAAGTTGAATTTGGGTTTTTTACCCAACAGAAAACCTTTAAAACTTTTGTAAAAGGGGGAGGAGTTAGGATGGCAGAGTAGTAGGGGGACCCTGGGTTTACCTCATCCTTCAAACACAACTAGATCAACATCAAATCATTCTGAACACCTACGAAATCAATCTGAGGATTAAGAGACAATTTGCATAATTCGAGGGAGAGACTATGGCAGCTTCTCTTAACAAGCAGACTAAAACAGAACCAAAGCCAACCAAAAAAATCTAGCTTCTTTTATTTTTTAATGTATTAATTTTTATTTTATTTTATTACTATTTATGTATTTAATTTTATTTATTTATTTATTATCGCCAAAACGGCGAGACAGGGGAATTCACACCCAAAAGAAAGAACAGGAAGAAATGACGGCCAGGGATTTAATCAATACAGATATAAGTAAGGTGTCTGAACCAGAATTTAAAACAACAATTATAAGAACTCTAGCTGGGCTTGAAAAAAAAGCATAGAAGACATTTGAGAATCCCTTACTTCAGAGATAAAAGGGTGAAAATCCAGTTAAGCCAAAATTAAAAATGCTATAACCAAGATGCAAACCTGAATGGATGCCAAGACAGTAAGGACAGAGAGGAGTGATACAGAGGATAAAATTATGGAAAATGATGAAGCTGAAAAGAAGAGGGAAACAAAGGTAATGGATCATGAAGGTAGACTTCGGAAACTCCATGACCTCTTAAAACAGAGTAATAATCATATAGTAGGAGTCCCAGAAGTTGAAGAGAAGGTCCATTTGAAGGCAAGAAGTTTTATTTGAGCAAATTATAGCTGAAAACTTCCCTAATCTGAGGAAGGACAGAGACATCAAAATGCACAAAGCAAAGAGAACTCCATTAAATTCAACAAAAGTTGGCCATCACCAGGGCATGTCAGGGTCAAATTCATAAAAATTTTGTAAAAGTGTTCGTTTTTAATGATTTTTGTCTACATAACCTTCACAGTGAATAGCCATATGTTTTTCTTATATACAATCCACCTATGATTATTAAGGAATATTTAATAATTTCCTAATTCTTGCCAAATAAAATATGAAAAACAGCCATGCCTCTGGGTAAGTCCAAACCCCCTGTACGCTTGGTAAATTTCCTTGTTCTTGGCTTATTTCATTCCAATTCTAAAAGGTTAATGGAAAGGTTCTCCTATTGCAACTTTCCATCAGAAACCTGAGCCACACAGATGCTAGTACTTTCCAAGGCCTCATAGTGAGGCAGGAGCAACAAGGGAACTCTTCTAACTCTCAAAAACATATAAATGCCTGGTAAACACAAGCCAGTACTCACTGAATGTCAGACAGAGTATCTGTGGAAAGACCATGTGCTGGAGGCCGAGCCGGCTCCAGCAGGTCCAGCAGTCCCTGAAGGATGGACGGTGTTGGCGTGAGAGGGAGAGTGAGCGTGCCCCGAGATTCTTTCTGATCACCAGGCAGGCATCTCTGTCCTGTCGGTTTTGGTGTCTTTATTTAAAGGTTCAGCAACAACATGAAGTCAGAGAAAGGAATTTCTTACAATGGGAGGCCTTTTGTGATATCAATTACAGAATTATTCTGGCCAAGGAAATAACAGAATGTTCTTAGTGAAAAACAGGATAACATATAGGCCAAATTGTATATTGATAAGTTAGGAGTATTTTGTCTGGCTCTCAAGAGGATGAATGTTTCTGAATTGGTTTGTTTGTGGAGACTATCATGGGGGCCCTGAATGGGTCAGTCTTTTGCCCCCGGGTTATGTTTTAGCTACTCGTATCTATCCTCATCCCAGCTGCCAGTGTAAGAGAGGGTGTTTGTGGAAAGTAGGCCTTGAGGAAGGGACTGTTATGTTTCACCAATTAGCGAAGATATATGTGGTAACTATGTTTTGCTCTTAATCCCAAAATAGGCCCTTGGTCTCAGGGCCAGGCTCAATTGTAACTCTTGTGTTCTTAACCCCCTAAGTCTCAGATCTGCAAGGCCCATAGGAAGAGCCTTTTGACAATCACCCATAGAGCTTTCATCTAAAATCTGTTTTGTAAAGGCAGGGATATGCTTTTCCTTATGAGGTATCTGTATTCAGAATAAGGGTCTGATATGGAATATTGTGAGGCCTGGTCAATACCAGAAGGCTTATATCCAACATGAACCAATAGTAGCAGAAGGAGATACCAGTTTTCAATTCTAAAGGAAGGAGCTGCAAACATTGTCACTTCCTTGCTGTGATTGCCATCCAGAGAGGCTGGTGCGGCTCCCGGCAACCATGGAGATACCTAAAATAATGGTGCATTGTTCTGACACTTAGAATATGGCTATAAAAATGGCTGTGATATTTTCATTTTAGATGCAGTTCCCTGAAGGTAACAAACCAATATGTTAATTGTTCCAGTGAAATAGTATCACAGAAATAAAACCCACTGTGGGCACTGTAATCAAACTGCATTAAGATTCCTGACTCTCCCACATTGAAATCAGAGCCAAGTGACTTAAGCGCTATAGGCATCCATTTACTCACCAGAACTTACCTCCTGGTTATTGTGGGGATTAGCGAAGTAATCAATGTAAAGCACTTAACACAATGCCCAATACATAGTAATGTTCAATAAATTATTAGTATGAAAACTCACATTTTAATTGACTGCATATATTTCATTAGCACTATATTTTGTTAAACAGATTTTATTGCTATGAATAATATTATATTCTTATAAGATTATAATAGTTTTTATTAACTGAGTGATTATTGTATGCTAAATACTATGCTAAGTGCTTTATATACATAAAATAATTTATTCTATATTGCACATCCAAAAGGTAAGTTTCAGACAAGGTAACTGAGACCTGAAATACCAGTGTGTATTACCCAACACACATAGGCTCCTATCTTGAATCTACCACTTATTCACTGTGTGACATTAGGAAAATAACCTTTCTGTGACTCATCTGCAAAATGAAGATAATAATAGTACCTCAGATTGTTGCAAGGCATTAAATGAGTTGGTATAAGTACAGTGACATATCCTGACACCCTGACACATATAGAAAGATCTCAGCACATGAGCGAAATAAGTCAGGCAGAGAAGGACAAATATCATATGTTTGCACGTATAGGAGGATTAGGAGGAACTTAACTGAGGAACAAGGGGGAGAAGAAGGGGGGAAATGGTGGGGGAGAGGGAGAGAGGCAAACCATGAGAGACTCTTGAATGCTGACAAAAACTGAGGACTGATGGATGTCGGGGGGA